>NC_133326.1:312252463-312387463 GCF_042186555.1 Aquarana catesbeiana | reverse complement strand
GGGGTAGTCTAAAATGTTCTGGACAGAGACTGCTCAAACATTTTGTGCAATTTTTGGCCACCAGTACAATAAATTGTTCCTGTGGTGTGCCAGAATAGATTGAAATCTATCAGAAAGCAACCTCAACAACATGGGCTTTGACACCAGTCCCCATGGTAATTCATGCTGAAGACAATATAGTAATATTCACGAAATAGCAATTGTCGTCCTGTTCTCATTATAGCGTGATCATGCAGGATATTTAAAAGAGGAACCAGAGCCACACTGATTTCTTCATATAGTTTAATTGTCTTCTTTTGTGTATGTAAAGCTGCTTTGTCATTTATTCTCATCATTAGCACTTAATTAGCTCTCAGTTCATCAGATCTCTTCTGGAGTCTGTAAAAAGAGCCTGATACCACACACCAGATGAAACATTTATGGAGACCTTGACACATGCCTTTTTATATATTCTCTGTAGAATACTTGCTCTGTGCAGCTGATGTAATTGCGTACTCTGCTGCTTTCTCCGATCCACCGCCAAGTGTCTTCTGTACTCTCACCTGAATGGATTTACAGTTTGGGGCATATTGATTTAATGTAGAGTGCTGCCACTTTATTTTTTTAGGTAGCACAAGGTCACAAAATAGCAGCCTTACTGGAGCCAGTTAATAGTGTCTTCCATTTTTGTCCGTGGCTTGTGTAGCATTCAGTAAAGGAGTTTTCGTCAAACCATCATATTCTAGTGTTTTTTCTTGTCCAGACCGACCAAAATTCATATAAAAAAGACCATAAAATAGTGCATCACATAATGACGGTGGTAAATAGTGCAAACAAAGATGTCCATAATAAACATAAAATAATAAAACACTAACACACATAGGCAGGACCGAATGGACCTGACTTAAATGTAGAAACTAATTCTGTACACAGTACAGTTGGATGTATTTCTAAATGCACAGAATATAACTGTAAAAAAACAAGATTGTATATTGTATGTTCTGCAGCAATGGGGCCCTGGTAGGACAGAACCCTGATCCTGCTTATAACCAGTCTATCTATAGCATCTATTCAGTTATTAGACCCCTTCAAACCAATAAAAATCATGCAGATACATTAATCCAAGGATCTATTAGGGTTCCCTTCCATGGCATAAAGCTCCAACATGAGGTCCTCAGATTGCTGCCAAAATTGTGCTGGCTTATAAGGGTTAAAGCGTGAGTAAAGGGAATTTTTTTTTTTGTGGATATAGTGGAGAGGGATTACAGAACCTTTCAGGTTTTCATTGCTGTTTGCGTCTTCTTTAGGTATATTCACCCTCTCAATTTGTCCTGTTTTCTGTTATCACCAAAAGTGAAAGGTGTTGTCAACAAAACATGAATAGAGGAGAAATCTTCAAATGGGGGCACCTGTTGACAACAAGGGATTCCTTCACTTTGGAGGAATTGTCTCTCACTTCCTGTTTGGGCTATGGGACAGGAAGTGAAGGGAAATCTCCCCAATTGGACATTGATGGGAAAAAAAAACTGCCAGGTGCTATAAAACCTCCTCCCTGCCCTAACCCTACCTTATTCAAAATGAGAAAAAAAAAAGTTTTGACCTGCTTTTGTGACTGTCTGAACCTGGGGTCATATTTCCAAATATGGTGGACCTGCCCAGCAGCACAAACCTTTTGGACGTCCATCTACGACATCTTGCATAAATTATTGCAGAAACCAATCCCTAAGCTCTTTTTAACCTACGCCCAGCAGAGATCACCCGGTGGCACCATGCTTTGATGACCCATGTCATGACGGCCACAAGGCAGATGATAGCAAAGGCTTGGTTGTCTGATACATTATCGATACCTGAAGTTCACTTTCGCATGCAATGGGTCCTGGTCAACGAGAAGCTTACTGCTAAATTGCAAGGAACCATGGAAAAAATTTCACAAAGTTTGGGCCCCCAGTCTTTCATTGCCTTCCGAAAGACTTTGACCGTCGCCTTCTTGTCCTCTAACTTTTGAAGCTGCCTGAGTCTCTTGGCTGGACTGAGGTCAACCCCCGACAATCCCCAACCCCCCCCCTTTTCTTCTCCCCTCCTCTCTGCCCCTACTCTGATTATTTTTTCCTTCTCTCCTTCCTTTCTTCTTTCTGCCTTTATTATACATAGTGTTCATTTGCCTTACTCTCGCTGTGACTAGGTTCCTGCTCAAATGTTTACAAGGCTGGCAAGCTTTATTCTGCACTGTATTATTTGTTATAGCATGCTTCATTGAACAGAGCTGTGCATCTACAAACCCTTATAGTTTATACCTGAGGCGACTTGCTGTATTTATACCTGTTTGATTAAAATCAATAAAAATATTAACTGAGAAAAAGTTTTGCCTTTAGTTCTGCTTTATGTTCAACAAGGTGTATTCCAATTTGTGGTTTTATCTCTTTTATTTAGTATTTACATTTTTACCAAGTGCGGTGAGTATAACTATTGCTCTACTTCTGATGCTCCTATACAAGAATATTCAAGTCTCTGATCCTGCAGCCACTCTGCCCACCCTTGCTCTCTTCCTCTGCCCGATCACAGACGGATTTGCATTATATAAATTGATACACAGAATGCAAAGTATTCTGTGAATGGACAACAGAGGAGAGGGATGGGCAGTGAGGCTGCTGTTTGGCATAGTGCACCTCCTGGTGCACAGTATAAAATGTAAGAGTAAATAAAAGAGAAAAGTTCATGAGGTGGCATATACTTCATTGAACATAAAACTTGCCATACACTGATCAAAATGTGTTAGATTCAGCAAGGACCAGCAGAATTTTGAACAGTGTGTGGCTGTCCCAGGAGTTGATTACCGGGATATGCTGGAAAACTTTTATCGATCAGCAGCTGCAGCCAAACTGTTGCAGCCACTGATCAGTGCATTCTGACAGCGTTGTTAGAATACAATGTTCCAGCTAGGGGATTCCTCCAGCCACCTCATTTGTGTGGATGGAGAATCTGTTAGTTCAGCTAGTGGCCTAAATGGCCAGCTTTACCCCTTTTGAAACCTGCATATTTTTAAATGTGCTGTAATTTCAAGAGTTCGACTTAAAATTGTTTGTGTGGTGAGTCCCACTACCAGAATAGCCCTGCTGTCAGAAAGCGACTCCAACAACATGCTTCAACATCTAGTCCCCATGTTAATCCAGGCTTACATAATATAGTCAGCCATTCTTTGGCAGACATACTCTGCTTTTTGTTGCAGAACTAGATGTTGTGTCAATAGTCTAGGGCCCCATTTACTACATTGCATTTCTTAGGATATCTCACATTATCTAATAACACAAAAGCTGATCTTGGGACTTTATTTGACATGTGGACTTAAAGAAGAAAATTATTAGCCAATTAAAAAAAAACAACAAAAAAAACCAAAACATTTTTTGGATCAATATTCTTTCCATCCAGAGCTTTTCCAGGCCAGAGTCATTCAGCCTGCTGCCTCTGTCATAGACATGCCCCTTGGGGTTGGGAGCTCATTTTTTACTTTAAAGACGGTAAACCTCCTATAAGACAAATCAACTTTGAATAATAAAGAAGCAGATTGCTCACATGAAACTACTGTTTTGAGTTTTGGAAATTTTTTGCCTTTTTACACTAACCCCCAAGCCTACAGCTGAATTTTGTCTAAGGTACAGTCACTAATTAGTTTAGTAAATATATGTTATCCCTTATAGTCTCCAGCTTTCCCCTGGTCTGTAAAAATCTATAATTTACCGATGTGGTAGACTTGTATTTTCATGATTTCAGTCTATTAGAAACAACATACAAATACAATTCTAAGTCTGTAAGTGGTAAACATATAATTGCTTGAATATTTGTGTCGTTCGTCTCGGTCTTTATTACTGTCGCGCAATGACTGATAAATCCAGGAAAAAATGCAAGTAACAGATGTTACAAATTTTATTTTTATCTTTTTATTATATAGCCTTCCTGGTATAACACTGTAGATCTTGACCATTCCCAGACATTTACCATTGTTTTGAAGCTATCCTTGTGTAGTGTTGGCTTTATGCTTAAGGTCATTGTCTTGCTGGAGGAAAAATGTTTTCCATAGGCTCAGATTTCTTTCTTTTCCTATAGAATAATACTGTCACCACCAAGTTTCACAGTAGGTATAGTGCACTTATAATGGTGCAGTGTTTGGCTTAAATCAAACATACAAAATGATTTATTGGGTAGAAAGCTCATTTTTATTTTTCTCAGACTAAAGAACCTTCTTTCAACTGACTTCTGAGTCTTCCACAGGTTTCTGGCCAACTAGGTGAGATGTTGCATTACTTTTAGTTCACATTCCCCCATACAACTTCAACGCTAATGCCGCGTACACACGATCGCACATTCCGACAACAAAATCCATGTTTTTTTTCCGACGGATGTTGGCTCAAACTTGTCTTGCATACACACGGTCACACAAATCTTGTCGGAAATTCCGAACGTCAAGAATGTGGTGACGTACAACACGTACGACGAGCCGAGAAAAATGAAGTTCAATAGCCAGTGTAGCTCTTCTGCTTGATTCCAAGCACGCGTGGAACTTTGTGCATCGGAATTGTGTACACATGATCGTAATTTACGACAACGGATTTTGTTGTCGGAAAATTTGAGAACCAGATCTCACATTTTGTTTGTCGGAAATTCCGACGAAAAATGTCCAATGGAGCCTACACACGGTCAGAATTTCCGACAACAAGCTCTCATCGAACATTTCCCATTGAAAAATCCAATCATGTGTACGCGGCATTAGAATGCCGGTATGTTTCATACACTTGATGTTTGCTAATCTTCTTTTTTATTGCTGTCTATGTCTTTTTATTCTGTTGGCTGCCCCTTTCCCTACTACTAATGTGTCACAGGAACTGTTAATGAGCCAAAATCTGCCCAGTGGGGTCGCAGTCAGAAATACCTTAGTCCCCTTTTAAGCCCCTTTCACACAGGCGGACTGTTTAGGTCCGCCTGTCAGTTTTTTAGGCGGACCTGAACGGACGCTCCATACAGGTCTATGGAGCGACGGATGTCAGCGGTGACATGTTCGCTGACATCCGACCCGCTCCTAACTGCTAAAGTGTGACGGAGGAAAACCCTATTTTTCCACGGTCTGTCTTCATCCAATCCCCTATAGAGGAGAGCGGCGCTCTGACAGGTCCGTCCCTGCACAGTGTGCAGAGACAGACTTGTCATCGGAGCGATCCCCCGCTGAGCAAAGCAGAGCCCGTACACGGACACGTCCATGTGAAAGGGCCCTTCCGTAATTCCCTTTTTAATTACCAGAAAAATATGTTCCATCCACTTCATGGCCTGTAAATAGAATGCTTTAGTAAATAAGGGACGGGGGCGTGCCAGTGGCCCAGTTGCTGCCTTATTTTCACTCAAAGGGGCTATCTGCTATTATGTTCAGCTCAGTGATTCAAAGTATTGGCGTAAATGGGTCATTAATAATATCAGGAGAGCTCAGCCATGGCAGCCACAATGTCTGTCATGACAGGGGTCCTTTTAAGCTCCTGATGGAGCAACATGCATCATAGGGGGGAAGAAGGTGGGATGAAGTGGCCATTATGAGTACACTTACCAGTCAGAATATACATGGTCTCCTAGAAGTGGTGCAGTACATGCCAGGATCATCAGCACTCTTAATAGTCAAAACCTTGCCAGAAACCAGCATTCTGGAGTTCCGGCCCATGATAGCAATGGCACTGGCGATTTGTATACTTGCAGAGCACTTGAATCACAAGTTCTAGTTGACACTTTTCCAATTTGTAGCAAATTTGCATGGCAAGTCTCTAGTAAGAGCAAAGTTGCAATGCAGAGTTTACAGTAAGCGCTCTGCAAGTCTACAGCATGAAGATTCAGCCACAGTGACCCCTGTGGTGGGATGACTATTGCACAACATAACTGAAAAAGAACTTGCAGCAGACTTGCAGAATGTTTGCAAAGAAAGTTGACCTGGAGTCAGTCAATGCAGACTTGCAACAAACTTGTGAAGCCTGGCAAGTCTAGCAATAGCTTAGCATGTAGTTTTCAAACTTGCAGCTCAATTGCTTGCTATCTGGGGGGATAGTTGATGCGCAATGTTTTTTTTTTGCACCCAGATCTTTAAAAGTAGAAAAGCTGAAAAGCAAAATGATACCTTGTAGAACTCAGGTCATGTTAAAGCTATCCACCATTTCGCCCCCAGCTACATCACTAGCTTAGTCTCTAAATACCAACCTACTCGCTCTCTTCGTTCCTCTGAAGACCTCCTGCTCTCTAGCTCCCTTGTCACCTCCTCCCATGCTCGCCTCCAGGACTTTTCCAAAGCCTCTCCAATCCTATGGAATGCCCTAACCCAATCTGTCCGCTTATCTCCTACTTTATTAGCTTTTAGACGATCCCTGAAAACCCTTCTCTTCAGAGAAGCCTATCCTACCCACACCTAACAACTGTTTTTTCATTTTTTCCATCAGCTCACCCCCCACAGTTCTTACCTTTTTGTTTCCACTTGACCCTCCCTTCTAGATTGTAAGCTCTAACGAGCAGGGCCCTCTGATTTCTCCTGTATTGATTTGTATTGTAAGTGTACTGTCTGCCCCGTGTTGTAAAGCGCTGCGCAAACTGTTGGCGCTATATAAATCCTGTATAATAATAATAATTTTATTACCATAGCCTCTATGTTCACTGTAAAATAGTAAGGGCTTTATAAAAGATAGAATTCTGTATGAATAAGGAATTGACTAATTCACACAGTGACAGCTTACATTGACAAAGGTTGATGAACAGTACGTGTTGTTTTTAAATATACACTGATACAAATTGTAATAATGCAAGCTGATACAAAGTGTACAAGACCATTTTTTAAATTCACTATACAATTTGGTTTATTTTTATGTATCTCAATTTAGATGACAGCTATTAAGTGTTCTATTTAGGCCATATGAATGCAAACTGCAGCTGTTAGAGCAAAAGATGGATCAATTAACCACGTGTTCATTACTGTACAGAAAAGGACACCAGTTACAGGCAAGGATTATACTACTGTTTTGTAGCTTGGTATCTTTTTTTTTTTTTTTATAGAAAATAAATGATTATGCAAAAATAAAAATATCTCTTTCTATATAAATTGGGGCATGTGATAGTCTTAGTTCAAGTAGTAGAGCAAAATATATCAAATTTATTTGCAACTCTAATCTAATAAATTGAAAGCCAGAATGGCTTTTCTTTGTGCGTAGAACATAGTGCTGCTGTAGGGAACTAGACCTTTATGAATGACCTCTGTAAATTTAAATCTGCATTGTAGCCATCTAAAAAAAAATCCATGGAATGCAGCTGGACTAGTGTTTTTTTCTAAAATTTTAAATCCCTTTTTAATTCTTTATTTTTCTTTATTTATCCATCATTATCTATGCCTCTGTGAATAAGAGATGGGGGCATGCCAGTGGTTACCCTGTTTTCACTTAAAGGGGCTTCTGCACACAATGGTCTCAAACACTACCCTGCATGGGCTGTCAGTAGGAAAAACTATAGTGATTTAAAATACAAGCCTTGGAGTTTGCAGGTTATCAATACATTTACATTGGCATAGGTGTAAATAGAAACTTACTCAAATCAGTACAGATCAGTTTAAATTAGGGCTGGAGAAATTAACGATTAATTCCTCGAATAATCGTTAATTCTTTTGATCGGTACTCACCTCTCCGACGGCTTCCGGGTCTTCGGGGAGTTCCGTCGGAGATCTGGTGACATCGCGGTCATCAACGTCGCCGGACTCCTCCCCCCTTCCCCAAGTGCCTCCGTCTGCTAATGAAGGGAAGGGGGGAGGAGTCCGGTGACATCGATGTCTGTGAAATCATAAATTGAGGAAGACAGATCTAACGATTTGATTGATCTCACTGGTCAAAGTATTCAGATAAATATCTATTTAAATCCTGTACTTGGCTATGAAAATCAACATATCTGAGGGCTTTCCTGGCTGTAAGTCAGTTTGATGATGAACTGACATTGATTGGTTATCCAGCAATCAAGAAATATTTATGATGAGGGCACTTTTTTCCCCAAAGAGCTGACACTTTGCTGTCTCAGCAGGTGATGGATGTCCCTAGCTCTCCATCGGTCCCCCTGATGCACAACGGTGCTATTTAAATAGACTGTAGAGTGACGGCGTAGCACGCCCCGCTGAGGAAGTTCTGATTGAACTTAACGTATACGGGGGAGGAGCTACGCATGGCGTCAGCTAAAAGTAGTTGGATCTGTATGTGCGTTCTAATTAATCAAAATTAGTCGATTCATCAATTTTTAAAAAATCGATTAATCGAACACGAAAATTTTCATCACTAACAGCCCTAGTTTAAATGTATACAATTTAAATTAAAGTGGAACTAAACTTTATCTGAGAACCACAAACCAAAAATGCTATTTAATTGTTGTTCAAAGAAAACTTGCCCATCCATCCATGCCTCCATGCTTTATTTTGTTGAGAAATCACTTTGAAAAACACCCTCTAGCATTTCTGGTCTTGGCAATCTTGAGTAACGGCAAGTAATTCGTTGATGATGCCCTGGGGGTGGGGTAAAACACGCTGACGCACTCCCAGCTATTTGAACCACTGACATCACTTCCAGCCCCCGTGGAACGCACGCCGAGCAGCGGTGAACCTGGAAGTGCTATTCTCTTTACTGATTCCTGTTCCTTCCATTGCTTAGTAAGTGGTGCCTGTAATGCGCTTATTGTGTTACCCTGCAGTATTTCACTATTAGCTTATCTTTCTATTTTTGGGAGCCTGTTGAATTTGTTTTTTCTGGCCTTCCCCAAGACCCCTGTTTATATGGAGAGTTTCTGAGGAATTCATCTCATCTCACCAGATCAATAGATCACAAGCATTTATGACCCACAGACTGCAAAGATGAGGGTCCATCATTTCTGGTGAGTGAGGTCACGAGAGGAGCGTGGCACACAGCACCTGGCAGGGATCGCATCTGGATTTCCAGCTGATGTCTGATAGTAGCTTTAGGCTGACCAAACATTGTATCAAAAAATGTTTTATGGTGATTGGATTCAATTCAAAACTTTTGTTAATCAGTTTTTACATTTACATGCAATCTGTTTTGCAAGATTCTGTCCAACCTGGATATCCTTGAATGGTGCAACTGGAATCAGCAAACTGACCATGGGCATCCCTGTCCCACCTGGATATCTTTGAATGGTGTAACTTGGATGAACAAACTGATCTAGGAGTATCACCGTCCAACCTGGATATCCTTGAATGGTGAAACTGAAATGAGCAACTGATTCATGAGCATCACTGTTCAACCTAGATATCCTTGAATGGTGACACTAATCCAGTGCTGAAGTGTATCAGGTACATCCACATCTCTAGCACCCAGGAAATACTCCAGGCAGGGATTTGCCTTGTGACCTAGGAGGGTGTCAGATAAGGGTACTCACCGAGGCCAAGATTCAGAGAGCGGTTCACTCTTGCGACTAAGCGCACTCCACCCCCTGGAGATGGTACAGAGGGCGAAATGCACAAAGAGGCACAAGCTACCAGCAGGATAGGCAGATCTTGTGTGAAGGTCAGCGAGGAGCTGGATAGCTGTGCAGGTGCTGGTGGGTGTTGGACCCAGCGGGTAGGTAGGAGAACAAAGTCCAGGACAGGCTGGGGAACCAGTAACAGAGACCAGTTCGTGGACAGGCTAGGAGCCGGGATACAAGGCTGGAGGAAATCCAGGAGCAGGTTGAGGGTCTAACACAGGAGACAGCAGAATGATCTGGAAACTGTAGACAAATCCGGGTCACAGGCTGAGGTCAAGGCACAGGAGACAGAAGACAAATCCAGGTACAGGCTGAGGGTCAAACACTGGGTCAGGTCCAGGAGAGAATCAGAGTAGGTCAAGTCAATCCGGGTTACAACAGGCAATCAATCAGCAGGAAACAGGAACAAAATCACAGGGGAGCTGAAAGACAAACCAGCAATTTGTTTGCACAGCCAGGCAGCTTTTATAGGCTGGCAGAGGATTCCCGTTATGCATGCGCTAGTGCGCATGCGAGCGCCCCGTTCAACTGAGCTGCGCGTGCGCTGAAGCGCCGTTTCGCCGCGCATGCAGCAGGGAAACTGCGAAAACTGACAGGATTGATTCTGGTTTCTTCCCTGACAGAGGGCCAAGGTCAGTTTTCTATATTCTATGCCAGTTAGCTGGCAATGGGTTATTTGAATAGTAAATAAAGTGTGTAAAAAAAACTTAATTGGGAGCACAGACAATTTTAAGAAGTGTTTTCTGGCAGTTGTTTTGCCTCCTAGAGGACAAAGCAATGAACGTTAACTTATTTCTACTTCTTTTTATAACACATCTCCGCAATGCAGTATCCATTGTATTGTGTCTGCTCAAATAGTCCAAAGCCATCACTGCTACAAGACAGCATATGACAGAGGTGAACTATGGAATGAATGGAGTTTCTGAAAGTACAGTGCAAGGAGGAACCAATTTATTGTGTGTTACACCAATTATTTACACCCTTGATGTTCTATTATGGCAGAAGCCTCCAGGCCATCTATATTTTATATTGTACTTCCATTACATTTTATGTGCATTATTCATAAATTAAGGTACAGTGTCAGTGCAGATGGTATCACTGATGTTTATCAGGGTAATAGAGCTGTCAATGTGCATTGTTTAAATGAGCTTGTAGAAGGTAAAAGTGACATTTTACAGTGTGTTACATATCCTGTTCTTTTTACATGTACTCCTATACGTCAACGTATTCTGCAAACACTGTCTGCAAGGATAGTATTAGCAATTATAAATAAATATATACTCTCTGTTTTGGAAATAAAGGGGGCTAAGTGTATTTTGTGAATATCCCTGTAATTTTCAAACACACATAAAAACGATAAGCAGTGGGACTTGTTAGGCAATTATCTTTGATAATATAGATATAAAACATATAATAATATTTTATTATCATAAAAGAATAGATAGAAAAAAAACATATATTGGTTGACATTATTTTACACTATTTTCCTTTTACATTCAGTGGCTTATAGTATACCCAAAATGTTACAGCCTGGAAGGGATTCTGCAGTTATTGTTGTGCTTGATTTTGCTGTATTTGTCCCAAGACCAGGAACAAACTGCAGCAGTCCATTGGTGCAATCTATGTGATCCTTGTGTGTATGGTCCTGCAGCCATCTCAAACTCTCTCCATGAAGGGTATAGCATTCTGGTATTTACAACAACGAACAGCTGTAAGTTTATACAAATATGACAAATATGTGTACCATAATAGTTCATGTTCAGTATCATTTATGGATATATTGTAAAAAACTTGATTTTATTGTAGATACTGTATACCCATGTCCCTTAAGAAGACCGTGTTCAAAACATGTCGGGTTTGTTCCCAGACTTGGGACATGTACAGCATCATCAAGCACAACAATAATTGCATGATCCCTTCCCGGTTATACAATTTTGGGGAAACTATGAAGCATTGAGTGTAAAAATAAATTTGTCACGGTGTATAATGATTTCAGCCAATATTTTGATTTTAATTCTGTATATGCTTTTATGATGATAAAATAAATTTCAACTTTTCAAATCAATATTATCAAAGATAATTGCCTAAAAAGTCTCAATAGATATATCAAAGAGAGGGTCCCAGTTGGTTTAGTACCTTAAAACAGGGTGACACTGTAGGTACTTATAAAAAAATGTGCCAAAGTCCCTAAAATCTTTGAATACACAAATTGGAGACTAAGGAGGTGGGACTTTGGGGGCACATAGGTATTTAAACTATGAAAACGTAGAAATGGTTTTTAAATTTGGTTAATTTTTACAAAAAGACATATTAGTTTAAAAACAATACAACATACATGTAACAACCTTATTACATATACCAGGTGGATCCTACCCTGCATTTAACATTAAGAGCCCTTGCCCATAATACATATAGTCCAACATTCAATTAAACAAGGAAAAGAACCTTCCCCAAGAGGTAGTAGTTATGAATGTAGGACTGGAGTTGGGTTGAATTGCAGGTATAACGGTCCACTTTGAATGCTCTCTATATGCTCAACATGTTTCACGTTATAGAACGCTTCATCAGGAGCTAGATGTTCTGTTAAATATGTATGGAAAAGAGTATCACAATAAGGCATGTACATAGTATATCAAAACATCAACAGAAGATAAACATAGATAAAATAAACAGAGTATAATGAAGTTTCAACCCCCTGTGGTGGTACATGGACAAAGCCCCATAAAGGGGAGTGGTCTCCTGGGGACAGCTGGTACAACCCGGTGGTTTGGGGAAGCCATTAAAGCGACACATGCAACGCCCATATAAGTATAAAAAGGGAAAGACATTTCTCATATAGATGGTAGATTGCGTATTAAGAAGTACAAAGTTTATAAATAACTATTATTATTCCCATAGAGGGTATGAGGTTTAGTTTTAACCCATCTCGTTTCACATTGCTGTGCTTGCCAACCACTACAAATAAAGCATGTGTATATGAAGGCATAGAAAAGGTAGAATTAATAGACAATGTATGTAAATTATATAGCTAGCACAGGTAGCCCCTGCTCTAAAATAACCCCACTAACACCACCGCTGCCCCGTTATAGAGGTCAGTATAAGATACGGTATAGGGGGCAGATGAAAACGGGGAAGGGGTTTTTTTCGGGAGCAGAGAAGTGGCCCGGCAATAGCCCAAACGTGTTAGGCTAGACAGATTAATGTAAAAGAAAAGGTTATGTCAATATATATTCGCTTACCATCTATAATTAGTAATAAATAGTAGTTGTTGTAATGGTGCTCTTTTCCTTGTTTAATTGAATGTTGGACTATATGTACTATGGGCAAGGGCTCTTAATATTAAATGCAGGGTAGGATCCACCTGGTATATGTAATAAGGTTGTTAAATGTATTGTTTTTAAACTAATATGTCTTTTTGTAAAAATTAATAAAACTTAAAAACCATTTCTACGTTTTCATAGTTTAAATACCTATGTGCCCCCAAAGTCCCACCTCCTTAGTCTCCAATTTGTTGTATTCTCAATAGATATAGTTTTTGTGTGTGTGTGTAAATAAAAGAAGAAAAAAAAATATATATAGTTACTGAAAATAAATGAAAATCATTATCATGTTCTAATAAAAAAGGAGGTAGGTTATCACGGGAAAAGACCATATTTGTTGTTCATTTCATATTATCACTTATTTCTCTAGTCTTCTGTCCAGGACAGCACTAGAGAGATAGGCTCCACCTCCGGAGGCAGGAAGCGCATCACCAGATATTTAAAGGGCGGCTCCCGACCCTTCTTCCTCAGTCTTTGTGTTTCCTCCACCAGAGGAGGAGGCTAGATTGGAGCTCTCCTTCCCCTGAACCTGGGACTGCCCATGGGTGGTCTGCGTACCTGGCATGGAGTCTAGGGTGGCAGGCATCTGGGTCCCCCGGCTATGCCACATGTGAGCTGGTGCCAGTGTCCTCCTCCTTGGTAGCCCGGGGAGGGCTGGCATTCCCCGTCTGGCTGCCGGATACGATCGTGTCTGGCGTGGGTCAGGTGGGGGGGCGGGCGTAGGCCTCGAGGGCGGGACTTCCGGCGAACCACTTCCGGTTCTGATGAAGGATGAAGGAGCCAGGGCGGTTTGTTTGAAAAACGCCAGCCACAGGAGGAACAGTGCTTCACCACAGCTGTCTACCTGAATGCAAGGAACGGACAGCATGGATGCAGCTGAACCATGTGGCAGTGGAGCTGAACCAGCTCAGGTAGGCGGGCACAGGGGTGCCTTGGACCTACGGGGCTGGGGGGAGGGTATGATGGACTACTTACGTGACCCTTTTTTTTTTAGTCCCCCCCCTCTTTTTTAGACAGGATTTGGACTAATGAGTCTTGCGAATCCTGTCAGCGGCTGGTGGGGGTGCACATAGGTGTTGGTGAAGGAAATCCTAGTTTGCTAAGGTTTTATGCTGACGGTAGCTTGTCTTTTGTTTCCCTTCCTTTTTCCTCCTTCTCTTCTCTCCTTCTCTTGTCTTAGGCTGTACCCAAAGAACCGGAGAGGTCAGGGGGGAAGAAGAGGTGTCCGTCATGTACGAACAAATTTAAGGAAGGGTGGAACAAGCCCCTATGTAAACCCTGTAATGACAAATTAGTTTACAAGGAGGCCACAGGGGCCTGCAAGGAATTGATTTCTGGTGTTTGGAAAGAAATGAAGACCATTAAGACAATGGCAAACCTTGAAACCCCAAAGCAACCAGCTGCAGTCCCCCCCGCTTCCACCCAAGAGGAGGGTGATGAATCAGGGGGAGTGGAATCAGATTCTTTGGATGACCCAAGTGAGGCGGCATCATCCAAAGATATTGCGAGCCAAGGGACAAGTTCACCCAGATACAGGCTCTCACTCGAGGAGATTGATGCCTTATTGGGGGTGATCTACGAGACGCTTGAAAAATTAAAGAAGAGCAGGTCTCCTTGTCTTTGCATGACCAGATGTATCAGACCCTGAAGGATGACCAAACCAGGGTTTTTCCAGGACACAGCACACTGGCGGACTCTATTAAAAAAGAGTGGGTGGAACCAGAGAAAAAATGTTTTTTCCCAAAAGTTTGAGGAGGAGATTCCCTTTCAGTGAGGATTCCACCTGTGTTTGGAACAAGGTGCCCAAAGTAGACGCAGCCTTCACCCAGTGCGCCAAATCAACAGACCTCGCCTTTGAGGACATGGGTGTCCTTAAGGAACCCAGGGACAAGAGGATGGAGGTACTGCTAAAAAGGTCACGGGAAGTAGCCATGGTGAGCCTAAAACCTGCGATGGCTACAACAATAGTGGCTCATAATTTGGAGGTCTGGCTGGACCAATTACAAGGTCATTTGGAAAGTGTGACCTCCAGGAAGGAAATTTTGGATTCCCTTCCCATGCTGCAAAAAGGAGCGGGCTATATGGCAGACGCATCTGCCGAGTCGGTCAAACTATCAGCAAACACCGCTGCCCTTATAAACTCATCTCGCAGAGCGTTATGGTTAAAATCCTGGTTGGGGGACCCGGCCTCGAAAGTTAGCCTGTGTGGCATCCCATTTGAAGGAGACCTCTTGTTTGGACAGGATCTAGAAAAAGTCCTAGATCGCACTGCAGACAAGAAAAAGGCCTTCTCTACCAAGACTAAAAGCCCCAGAGAAACGTTTTTTCGTCCTCAAAGACAAGACGAGAGATGCGCCTGCTTGAACGGCCACGATAACTTGGTGTGGATAATCCGGACATCAGCTTATGGATAATACTCCAAATGAAGAGCTCAGATCAGGTAATCACAAACCATGCAAAGACAAATAAAACTCGCATAGCGTGATACCGTAAGTACAAAGTTTAAATGAATAAAAAAAGGTAATACACTCACATGATATCGGTTATCAAAAAGGCATATAAGGAAACACAAGCGGTAAATGAGTAGGTCCACCCAACGTTTCTGCTAATAAGCCATCTTATGGGGGCTATCAAATACAGTTCAAAGGCACTCCGCCCATGAGGACGCATCCCAGGGATCCTCAGAAGGTGACGGCCTTGCTGTCGCAAATTGGCGACTTGGTAGATCAGCGGGTTCTTGTTCCAGTGCCACAGCAAGAAGTAAACCACGGTTTCTACTCTCACGTTTTTGTAGTGAAGAAACCATCAGGCAAATTCCTTCTAATTTTGAATTTGAAGTTATGAAACAAATGGGTAACATACAAAAAATTTCAGATGGAAACAGTCTTCTCTGTAAAGTCAATTCTTCCCCCACATTGTTTCATGGCCTCCCTCGATCTGAGGGACGCTTATCTACACGTCTCCATCCAAGAGGACTCTAAAAAATTTTTGAGGATAGCAATCCAGTGGGGAAGGCAGGTCCGACATTTTCAGTTCAGGGTCCTACCATTCGGCCTATCCTCATCCCCCCAGGATTTTTACGAAAATCCTGGCGGAAGCACTGGCTCCCCTGAGATTGAAAAGGATCTCGGTCATACCATATTTGGACAACCTTTTATTCTTTGCCCCCTCCGAGCTCCAATTACAGGGAGATCTGTGGGCAGCCATTTCCTTTTTAAAAAAAACTGGGGTGATTGATAAACAAAGAAAAGTCAAACTTAATCCCGACACAAGTCTTACAGTACCTGGGTTTCTTGGTGAAGCCAGTGACGCAAAAGATTTATCTCACAGAGCAGAAGGTAGAAAAGGTGAAGGCGACTGCAACCTTTTTGCAAAACAATCAGGCAGTTTCCCTCCGCTCATCTATGTCAGGTCTGGGTTTTCTGGTAGCAACAATTCCTGCGGTACCATGGGCAAGGGCCCATTTCAGGTGTCTCCAGGCCAACATCCTGAACAGATGGGACGGAGCACAGGAATCACTAGACACAACCATCCGCCTATCTTTAAAGACCAGAAGGTCTCTGTGGTGGTGGAGGAAAGAGGAGAACCTGGTGCAGGGTCTATTGTGGTCTCTTCCAGTGTCCGTCCGTATCACCATGGATGCCAGTGCTTGGGGCTGGGGGGCCCATTGATGGTCAAAAATAGCCCAAGGGCGCTGGGAGAAAGTACAGACCCAAAGGTCAGCCAACTGGAGGGAGTTACAGGTGATTTGGGAAGCGCTAAAAACATTTGCCAGAGATCTGAAGGGTCACCACGTACAGGTCCTCTCGGACAGTGTGGTAGCAGTCTCTTATCTAAACAAGCAAGGGGTAACAAGATGTCCGTCTTTAATCAAACTAACAAGTATCATCTTGTGTTGGGCCGAGAGAAACCTAAAGTCAGGATCTGCAGTCCATCTGAGAGGAGTGGACAACCTCCTGGCGGACTTTCTGAGCCGACACCAAGTGGGCGAGTCAGAATGGTCACTAAACAGCGAGATCTTTCAGCTAATAGTACAGAATCTAGGTCTCCCAGGGGTGGACTTGTTTGCCAACAGAGCAAATGCCCAGGTTGCAGTGTACTTCTCGCTAGAAAGAGAAGCAGGGGCCAAAGGGATAGACACCTTGGCCCAGAGGTGGGCCTTTCCCACTTGTTACACCTTTCCCCCATTCAAACTTATTCCTCTAGTCCTGAGGAAATTTCTTCAAGAATGGCCACAATGATATTCGTGGTTCCGAATTGGCAGAAGAGGCCATCATTTTCCACACTGTTATGCCTGTCAGAGGAGCCTCCCCTCATGCTGCTCGAGAGGAAGGATCTGCTGTCTCAAGGCCCAATTCTGTTACCAGAAATACAGACTCTAAAATTATCAGCTTGGTGTCTGAAGAAAGCCTCTTGAAGTCTAAGGGGCTCTCGGACAGGGTGGTAAACACAATTCTTTCTAGTAGAAAGTAGGTAACTCAAGTGATTTATGTTACATTTTGGAAAGTTTTTTTGTTCATGGTTAGATACCAAGAAGGTGTCTGGAATTATTCCGGCCGTTTTGGAGTTGTTACAAGACGGCGCGGATCAAGGACTGGCCATTAGCACATTAAAAGTGCAGGTTTCGGCCTTGTCTGTTTTTTTAGAGCAACCCCTGGCGTTAGACCCACTAGTTAGCAGGTTCTTTAAGGGTTTAGCCAGAATTAGACCTGTTCCGTTTAAGATTTTGCCAAAATGGGACCTGTCGACAGTACTACAGGGTTGGATAAAATGGTCACAGGAAGAAGAGCTGTCCTTAAAATGGGTCATGCTCAAAACTGTTTTCTTAGTGGCCATATCCACAGCTAGACGCATTAGAGAGCTTCAGGCCCTTTACATTAAAGAGCCTTTTTTGCTAGTTTTTGAAAACAGGCTGGTGCTACGCACAGATCCAGGGTTTTTACCTATAGTAGTGACAATTCCATAGAACTCAGGAAATTGTTTTACTGTCATTCTGTGGGTCCCCCACTAATCTAAAGGAAATAGAATTCCACCAACTGGATGTGAGAGCCTGTGTCTTACAGTATCTGGAAATGTCGAAAAGCATTAGAAAATCCAATGCTCTATTTATTTTACATGGGGGGAAAAAATTGGGGTCCCAAGCTTCAAAAAACACAATCGCAAGGTGGATTAAACAAGCTATTGTGGAAGCCTACAAAATTATGAAAAAGGAATGTCCCTTTTCCCCCATGGCTCACTCCACACAGGCACTATCGGCTACTTGGGCAGAGGGAGCTGGTGCGACACCAGAACAAATCTGTCGAGCAGCAACATGGTCAAACTACTCGACTTTCATGAAGCACTATAGAGGACCTTTTCTCAGCGCAAGACCAAGCATTTGGGAGAAAAGTCCTCCAAGCTGTAGTCCCCCCTAATCTGGTAAGTTCTCGTTGATCCTCTCTAGTGCTGTCCTGGACAGACGACTAGAGAAAACTAGAGTTAGACTTATGCCCTGTACACACGATCGGACATTGATCGGACATTCCGACAATAAAATCCATGGATTTTTTCCGACGGATGTTGGCTCAAACTTGTCTTGCATACACACGGTCGCACAAAGTGGTCGGAAAATCCGATCGTTCTGAACGCGGTGACGTAAAAAAACACGTACGTCGGGACTATAAATTGGGCAGTAGCCAATAGCTTAGCGTCTCTTAATTTATTCTGAGCATGCGTGGCACTTTGTGCGGCGGATTTGTGTACACACGATTGGAATTTAACCGATCGGATTTTGTTGTCGGAAAATTTTATAGCCTGCTCTCAAACTGTGTGTGTCGGAAATGTCAGATGGAGCCCACACACGATCGGAATTTCCGACAACACAATCCGATCGCACTTTTTACGTCGGAAAATCCGACCGTGTGTACATGGCATTACCGGTAACTTTGTTTTTTGCTAGAAAATTACTTAGAGCCCCCAAACATAATTATTATTTTATATTTATATTTTTTAGCAGAGAATCTAGAGTATAAAATGGCGATTGTTGCAATATTTTATATCACACTGTATTTGTGCAGCGGTGTTTTAAACGCAACTTTTTGGGAAAAGGGACACTTTCATGAATTAAAAAAAAAAACAAAACAAAGTTACGCCAATTTTTTTGTATAATGTGAAAGATGATGTTAAATAGACAAGAGTAAATAGATAGCAAACATGTCACGCTTTGTAATTGCACGTACTCATGGAATGGCGACAAACTGCGGTCCTAAAAATCTCCATAGGCAACGCTTTAAATTTTTTTTATGGTTACCAGGTTAGAATTGCAGAGGAGGTCTAGTGCTAGAATTATTGCTCTCGCTCTGCCGATCACAGTGATTCCTCACGTGTGTGATTTGAACACCGTTTACATATGCGGGCGCAACTTCCGTATGCGTTTTCTTTGCTCTCGGGGACGGGGGTGCTTTAAAAAATTTTTTTTCTTATTTATTTTATTTATTTTTATATTAATAAATTGTGTTTTAAAAAAAAAAATTTATCACTTTTATTGCTGCCAAAAGGAATGTAAACATCCCTTGTGACTTTTCTTGTTAAAAAAAAACATCCCTTGTGACAGTAATAGGTGGTCACAGGTACTCTTTATGGAGTGATTTGGGGTCACCCCTGATCCCCCCTTTGCACTTCAAAGTATTCAGATCGCCATTTTCGGCAAATCTGAATTATGTATATTTTTTTTAAAACCGGCGCCATTGGCAGCCGAGTAAACGGGAAGTGACGTCATGACGTCGCTTCCGTGTTTACTATTAGGAGGCCGGAGCAGTCTATCTCTAGCCGCCTCCGGCGGCGGATTGGTCATCGGGTCTCCCGATGGAACGGGAGGCCCGGTAGGAGCGACGGGAGGGGGGGACATCCCCTCCCGCGCCTCCGGTATAACAGCCGAGTGGCTTTTAGCCACATCGGTTGTTATACCAGGAAAGCCGATCACCGGCTCTAAAAAAACAGTACCGTGATGATGCCTGCAGCTGCGGGCATCATCCCGGTATAACCCCCGAAAGCCGAGTACGCACGTCTGCGTATGCTCGCGGGAAGGGGTTAAAGGTCTGGTGATGTGTTTCCTGCCTCCGGAGGTGGAGCCTATCTCTCTAGTGCTGTCCTGAACAACTCCTAGAAACAGAGTTACCGGTAAGTCTAACTCTAGTTTTTTCTTTTGGTGTTTCATACTGTTATGATGACTTCTGTGAAAGTCATGTGAAAGGCTACTTGAATAACAGAAGCGTTGAAAAAAAAAAACAATCATAAAGGCTGTTTAGGAGATTCTACATCTTTCCATTTTTGTTGTTTTTGCTGTTTTCCCTTACCAGATTTCCTTTTGAAGTGTTGAATATTAGTCATAGCAGCCAAAGACAGATCTCTGGACCTTGTCTCGTCCTGAGCTGTCTTTGAATATACAAACTGCTTTGGTAAAATTTTAGAATCTTTGAAAAACAACCAATCTAATAAATCAAACTCTTTATTTCTTCATCTGTTGCACAGTTCCAAGCATTGGTAAATGTGGCTCATACAATATTTACAGAGCAATTATTTTCACAATTCTTTGAAATTATGCTCAAATTACATTCGCATGTTTGAAATGCCATTTTATTAGCCTACTGCGGAGAATGATATTATGCCAAATCTAAAGTACAATCCTTTGAACAAAAAATGTTTTTTCTTTTACATCAGTTAAATGCAAAATAATATTAACCTATAGTATTTTTTTTTCCTTTTATGTTGGCTGAACAGTGATGTTATTATGACTAAAGACGATACAATTGCCATTCATGCTTATCCCCACCTGTAGCTATCTATTTAGTTGACATTAAAAGGTCCACTTGTTTGATCTCTGTTGTTGGGTAGGGAAAATGATAGTTATGTTTCAGTTGTATAAGGTAAGACAAACTGTTGTATTTAAATGTATCAAAATCAGAAGCATAAAAAATTCAGCTCTTTCCTTGAAGATGAGTAATAAACCTAATAATCAACGGATGTTTACAAATAATAATCAGAGCAATTATTCTCCATTACATTCCATATAGTGGAGGTGGTTAAAGTGTAAGATTGCTCAATGTGGTCTTCAATATTTAAAGTGCTAAGTATAGGAGAGCCAATATATTTCATCAATAAAAACAGAGGGAAGAAGGAAAGCTGTCACCATTTATATTTCATTTGAAAGAAATGTAGTTTCAAAAAGGAAAGGAAACCTCTTGCTGTCATAAGCAACTCCTACATTTTTGCTCAGGCCTGTTTACCTGAGAGACCTTACGTTCTCCCACCTCACTCTGGAAAGAGAAGTTGTAAAGAAAGCCCAACAGAATAAAACTTTGAAAGCCTCCATTGCTGGCTTGCTTTTGAAGGTTTAAATCAAGGAATGGCATGTTTATTCTTACTAGGAAGATGCTGAACCAGAGCATGCATGCAGTCATAAAGTATCAGGAAACCTGGCATATTTATTATGGGTCAGGGACTTGGAAAGAAGTGAGAGGAATCAGGATGACAGCCCTGGATCGTATACTTTAACAAGTCAACAGTGTCAGTTCCCACTTTTTTGTTGCGAAAAATGGAAAAATAGTGCTGGACCCGTAGGGTTATCTCACTGCTATTACTATCTTAAAGTATTTGTTGATGCAAATGATCTGGTTCACAGGCAGGCAGCTTCTACACTCCAGAGGGTCACCACAATCTCTTTGGTTTGTAGTGTAATGTCACAAAAATTGAAACTGAAGCACCACACCACTGCTAAGAGGTCCCGATACAACATTATTTCAGTAAAAGTCAGGAGGACAATCCAGAAAGTAGCCAATGTGTTTCAGGGGTCCAAGAACACCCCCTTCATCAGGACTAAAAAATACGTAAGGGTATTTGCTATTATATATGACCCCAAGGAGGGGGATATTGCATTGATATTGGATTGATATGGAGATGCCCTTATATTTTCTAACTCCGATAAAGGGGGTGCACTTGGACCCTGAAACACTTTGGCCACTTTCTGGATCCCCCCCCCCCCTCTGACTTTTATTGAAATAAAGTTGTATTTGGTCCTCTTAGCAGTGGTGTGGCGCTTCAGTTTCCATTTAGTTTTCATTTTTCTGTCCTTTTAAATTGTAGCGGTTGTAGCCTTTGACAGCTGAGACTGCCATTTATTTTATATATACTCACTTCTCTAATACACTAATTTATATAACACAGTGGTATTAGGGAATCTCAAGCATCTTTAATTTTCATCATTTCTTTCCATGCTTACATTTTATAATTATTTTAATTATTGTTACTATTACTTTGTCAGTCGTGGAAATCAATAGAAATCAGAGCCTTAACCACTTACCAGGCACTTTCGGACATTCATTATTGTGTTTATTGCTGGGCACTGATTGGCAGATGTTTGGCACAAGTGAGGGGGCTGTGCTGATAATCAATGTGCTGATTATCAGCACAGACCCCCCCCTCCCTCTGACAGGGAGAGCCGCCGATCGGCTCTCCCTGTCAGCGTGAACCGAGAAATGCCATTTACTGGCACATCCTGGTTCACGCGAAGATCAGCTGTGATTGCTCACAGCTGATCACGTGGTAAGAAGCCTCTGACAGAGGCTTCTTATCATGATCAGAGATGCGGCGCGTCAGACTTATACACCAAACTCGCGATCGCCGCGCGCAACGTCATGTTATTCTGCTGAACGTCATATGACGCCCAGTCAAGATAACAGAACCACTTCCTGGCCGTCATTCTGCATACGGCAGGCGGGAAGTAGTTAACATCCTTATTCAGAATGTCAACATTATAAATGTAAGAGTTTTTAAACACTTTCCATTTTTTGTTGGACTGTCTACCATTATAATATCCACAAATTGGAATATGAAATTCTGTGAATACAAAACTCCTTGTATTCCAGCAGAATAATACGACTAAAAAATCCTGGCATTTTCTACCTTTGTGATGTTATCTTGGCAGCTAATCCTTTATCAGCATAAATAGTCACTTTTTCCATCAGTGCTGTTCTGATAAGAAAGCTGGTCTGGTATAGGTGATAGCTCGCTAGTCATGGCCTCGGGTCTCCTTAATATTGGCAGTGTATCAAGCATGCTTTTAACCTTCACATATCTGAGAGTTCATTATACAGACATGAGATAGTAGGAATATTTAGAGTGGGTTCCTAAAAAAAAATTTATTTCCTCAAAATTCCTTTTCTTCCGTGCACATTTTAGGAAGTAGAAAATAATCATTCTCATTATTGTTATAAATAATACTATCCTGTCAGATTAGTAGTACTTTTCACAGATGTAGGGGATAAAAAAAAGTCTTCCTTGCCATCTGTGTCTAAGGAGATTTCCCTTCACTTTCTGTTCTATATACTCAACAGGAAGTGAAAGGATATCTTTCTGCCCTCTTAGGCAGTTGTCATAGAAACAAGCTTGCCCATTGAAAAATTTCCTCACTATCCCTCTTTTGGTGGCAGCTCAAAAATGTGTATTTACCCTTACTTTCATACCCAGTGACACTGGAGATCAGGACAGTTAGAGAGAGTAAATGTCTCTGGGAGACAATCAGGTGTGCTACAGTGCATGAAACATTCTGATAGGAGGAGAGAGCAGAGAGATGAGTTATTCAATATGCAGTTTCTCTTTCCTTGTCCGAGACCTTTAAGTGAAAGTGAAACTGCAGCAGCAAACGGTCAGGTTCCCTGCCAGACAGGGCTGTGCAGTGAGGTAGAGCTGTACAGTATTAATCTCAAAGTTGGATGGACAGAAATACAAGTTCTTTAGTAGTTCTTCTATTACATCAAAAAGTAAAATATATGTAAGCATCTCTAAAAATGCTTTCATCATTGCTAGTAATGTCTGGACCAGTCACATAGCTTGGAACTTTCAATTTTGTATGACTAGACACTGCTTTATCATTAAAAAGAAAAACGATACCCACGCTCAACCACAAGTACAGCTTCTTGTGGCCAGGAAATGGTGCTCTGGCTAAAGTGTCTCCACAACCAGATGACAGGACTAGTAGTAAATTCAAGCTTGCTACTAGGGATCATCCATAAAATACGAACTTTGATTGGATACATCATTAAACATACAGTAACTGTGTCAGGTGGCTGTGGCCACCTTCCTCATAGCACTTTTTATCGTATTGCTTTAACTTTGTTCTGTTCACTTGTGCATGAATTAATGTAGTTTGTAATTAACATCCCTATACAAAGGTGTCCATATGTGTGAGATGATCCTTGCCTGATCTAGTAGGATCAGAAGAATTATCATATGTCTATGGACATTTTGAAACTTCACTACCCTCTGGCTAAATGTTCTCCTTGGAAGAATAAATTGGGTGAGTTGGCTTTTGCCTACTAGCTGCTAACATTTTCCCCTGAGATAAGAAGATGCTCACCGACCCTAGCACTGCTCCCCTTCTTCTTACAAACATCCATATTCAAGGAATAAGGAACCCAGATTTGGCTTCATACCCACTGGACTTCTGTTTAAGCCCCTCTGAACAACAGAACTCCTGGCAGGAAAAAGCTGTTTAAAAAATGTGGTATCCAGATTTATTTATTCTGACCACTGGAATCAATTAACGCTTTAACCCTAGATGTGTCTGGCGTTTATGCGTAATTATCGCATTCAAGCCCGCTGTTTTTACTGCTCCTCCCCTAAACACACCTTTTGGGGTTTTTTTCTGCCTGTAAACGTTCCTCTTCTAATACACCTGGAAATGCTAATGTGTGCATGGACACGTAGGCTTACCTAGAGGTGCTTTTACAGGCTGAACCCCTGTAACAGTGGTGTTTAGGCTCTGTGTGCTTGAGGCCTTAGAGTTTTATAAGTGATGGTTGGATAACACCACCATTGTCTATTTCCAGCCTAACACTAGAGCAGAATGAGTGGCAGTAGTTGTGTTCTAGGGTGCTCCTTTGGGGTTGCTATTTATAGAGTAGTAGAGAAAAGAAAATGTAAACGTTGAATGGTTGCCCATAGTAGCCAATCAGGGAAAATTATACAGGACTAGTATAATTTGGCATGAGCTCCTATATTTCCAGACCTTCAGAATGTCCTCTGGTGAACCCCCTTGCCTGCCTCATTTATAATCTTCCCCTTCCACATATTTAACTAATCGGCAGTTATAACACAATTGATACATCTGGTTTATACACTTCAGTTCAATCTGAGTGAATTTCAGCAGAGAAAATACTGTATGTTTTAATCTCAGCAGGCATCATTTAATCCAAGGTGAAAAATCCATTTAGCAAGATGACATGTTACAATGTTTGCCTTATTATCTGAAATATGTCAAATCTGAACACTGTGCTAACAGAGCTCAGCCAAGCCGGGGCAGCGGATCACCGGGAATGGCTGGAACAGAGGTAGCTGGAAATATTTCAGTATAGTGGTGTTTCAATCACCTATACAGTTCCCTGTAATATTATACTATGATGACTGACAATGACGGTGGAAATGCAGGAACATACTGTACCTTTAAAGTGGCAAATGTTTGGTTTGGGATCCCAAAGGCCCAGCTATCCCAAAGGATCTTTTGCCGCAGTTATATTTATATTGCAGAAAATTAAGATCTTTAACGAAAATCCTCATTTACTGCTCAGGCCTTGTGCACAATAAGCTCTTGTGAATGCTTTTCTCCTGACATTAGAAAAGCTGCGTTTAAAAACATGCCAGAGGTGCATTTAGACATGCTCGGGCGTTTCAAGCGCTTGGATGTTTATTAATTTCATTGGCCAGAATATTTATTCTGGTCATTGAAATGAATAAATGCTCAAGTTCTAAATGCACTTAGCAAACAGTAGTGTTTACACGTGCTCAGGCACGTTGGGCGTGTTTTCTGCTCAAACCTTCCTCTCCTGAACACAATTTGGGTGCTTTCAGATCTCTGCCCCTAAATGCCCCTGCTCCTAAACTCCTTTATAAACCTATGTGTGCATGGACACATAGGCTAACATAGAGGGGCATTAGGAGCAGAAATAAAAAAAAAAGTCAAACATCTGTAAAATGGGTGTTTGACAGATGCAGTGTGCATGGTGCCTTAAACAGCTGCAGGATCATATAACAAACACCAAATCTGAGTGTAAATATGACCCCTATTGTTTACAGGATTTTTAGTGTATTGTATTTTGCATCATAAAGTGTTCCAAGTGCTAGCATGTGTAGCTATATGACTTTTAGCACAGTCATCCTTTAAGTGACCCCTCCCTCCGGCATCCTTTTCCCCAAAGTATTTTATACACCTGTCCTTGCTCCTGCTAGATCTTTGCTGGGCGGTAACTGTGCATGCACAGAAAGAAAAAAAAATCTCCATCTATTTTATTTATTTATTTCAGGTATTTATATAGCGCCGTCAATTTACGCAGCGCTTTACATATACATTATACATTCACATCAGTCCCTACACCCTCAAGGAGCTTACAATCTAAGGTCCCTAACTCACATTCATACATACTAGGGCCAATTTAGATAGGCTCCAATTACCTACCAGCATGTCTTTGGAGTGTGGGAGGAAACCGGAGTACCCGGAGGAAACCCACGCAGACACAGGGAGAACATGCAAACTCCAGGCAGGTAGTGTCGTGGTCAGGATTCGAACCAGCGACCCTTCTTACTGCTAGGCGAGAGTGCTACCCACTACACCACTGTGCCGCCCTTATCTATTCTGATGGAGAGGGTGTCTACCACTGAAATGCATAAAAGCAGACCTCTTTTTAGAACAGAATATACAGATAATAACTGCTGGAGAGTTTGTAGCTCATAAGGAGCTTGCACAGGAAAGATCTGGCAGAAGTGAGGACAAGTGAGTAAATATATATATTATGACAGCCCCTGCCATTGTGTTAGTAGAGGTAAATGGCAAAAAGGTTTCTCGTGGATGTTAATTGATGGGCTCCAGAATATCTGTTTTGAGCTGAGAAAAATGCTTTTTCAGTTTTGTTCGAGTTTTGTTATCCCAGATTGGGTTCTGGAGTTTCAAGGCCTCAAGGAGTCTCGGGAGGGACGAAGCCCCAAACCCTATGTCCAGGTTTTACCGGAGATCAGCAGACTGTGTGTGCAGGTGTGCACAGTCCTTATGGCTCCACCTGAGAGACAGGAGGTTCCCTGTCCAGTGGGCCAGTGCAGCAAGGAGCTACAGGAGTACAGAGAGAGCTGAGAGAAAGGTGCAGAGGTTGCACAATGGTGCTGTGAGTTGGTGTGAGGAACCAAACAAAAGGGCGTAGGCTTGAGACCTGAGCAGTAACACTGCAAGAGAGCTAGGTGGCTTGAAGTCTTTTTTTTGTGTTGGATGTGATGGTGGAAACCTCTATGAGGGCAACTGTTTTTGAACTTTTACTTCTGTAAATAAAAGTGGGCCAACAAGCCCTGAACAATATTTCCTGATTGGAGGGAAGCACTACACCAAGGTTTACACACACAAGTGTGACTAAACCCAGGACCCTGCATTCACGGCATTCACTATATCTGCTCTCCCACAGTACACAGAACATGGAAATGCAATTATTTTAGTAAATATGAACTGCTAAATACCTTTTCTCATCAGCAGTTAGAGCAGTCTTATGACTTCTATCAGTGTTTGGTTAAAGCTTGTAGGAGTGTTGGAGATACAGTGTTGGAGATATATATATCTCCAACACTGTAATGACTAGTGTCAATTACCTAGGGAGTGGTGACACTACTCGCCCTTTCATGTGGCAGTGCTTAGGTCTAGAAATTTGCCACTGGACCCAAGCACGGTCACAAAGGAGGAGGACACATGCTGCTCCATATCCATATGGTGCGATGAGTATAAGGGGGTTTGAGAACCCCTTTGTAGACACACTGTTACTTTGCCCTACATGGGCATGGTGGCAGTGTCTCTCTAAGTCTGATATTACCTTATTTTGGGTACCTAGTTGTTCATCTACCCATGGTCTATTCACACTTGTGAATCTGAAACTATATTTCTTTTTATTTGCTGTTAACATGTTGAAGCATTTTGCCACTTTTTGTACCAAACACTTTGAAAGAACTGAGGTGTGAATGGACCCCAAGTTGCTTTCAGGTGTCAGTTTACAATTATAAGATGCCTATTCCTTCTGTATGTAAGGTCAGTCACATCACTACATTTAGACAATTGTAGGGCAAAAAGAAAAGTTTCAGATTTTTTTTTTTTGAGGCTGCTGTTTATTCTTTATTGTCGGGTCAGTGTTACTGTTTGCTTAGCTCCACTGAGAAGAGTACTACAGTCTATCACTACTCAATACAAAAAACAAACACTGGTAATCAGTAAAGTGTATTCGCTCAGCTGGTAACTACAGTGGTGATGAGCAAAATAAAATAAAAAACATGAGATCAAATAGACATATGTGAATTTTACAGATACTTTTGACATGTGTTTACCATTTATTTGGAGGTGCAATAAAGCATATTTGATGTTGTATACCAAATTATTGTATTAGTTCTTGTTCAGCAGTATCTGCTTCTACTGTCTACAGTATATACATGTGTCTCCACTCAATATTTTATCAGCTAGCCTTGGAAACTTGACTTTTTTTTGTTTACTGTGTTATAGGTAATGTTTAAAACCAAACTCCAGCCAATCTTATAATCCATCCGCCATTGTCAGACAGTATAGTTAGGTTGGTGACCTCTCTTACTCAATACACCTAAGCAAAGCAACATTGTGGGGGAACCAGACCAGCCTGCTGATTGGATAATGAATGATTAACAGCATATTAAAGTCACCCTTGTTTCTTCTCCTGTTATCATGTTGGCAGTGCTAGACTGACACCACTGAACAAATCAATACTGCTTAGTAGCTCCCCTCCTTAAAGTGATTGTAAACTATCACCTTTCAAAACAACCCATTCTGTCTAAAATAGAAATGAAAGGCAAAACATTTTTGTATACATATAAAAAAATTATAAATACCTTTTTTTACCCTTTGTTTAAGTGATCACATTTCCTCTGTTCTCAGTTGCATAAGAGCTGGGGTGAGAAACAACAGTACACTGAGCTCCCCAGTGAATGGCTGTGCAGGAGGTGTGTGTCAGGACAAGTCTGATCACTGGAGAGCAGGCTGAGTTCCCAGCATAGCTAGAGAACTGACCGCGATGTGCTCTCCTGCTTAGTGTAGTCCAGTTTTTAATACGAAAGCAGAGGGACTGGTAGGAACACCAGGGATTTCACACAAAGGAAGCAATACAAAGAGAACCGGAGACTTTCTCATACAAGTACATGGTACAGCAAGCAGGCACATGAAATATTGGCGTAACACATGCTTTAATATGGTCTCAGAGATGCTCTACAGAATGATAACAGATGTGAATGTAAAGAAGTACCATACTTATCGGCATATAACACGCACCTTTTTCCCCTTAAAATCAGGGGGAAATCATGGGTGTGTTGTACGCCGATCCCCAGCCAATCCCCCACTGATTGTGAGAGGAGGATCGAACCGCCGAGATACATAGCTGAGTGTACTCGGCTCCGCTCACAGTCACGCCCAGTCCCGCCCTATGATGGACCTAACACAGGGACTGGGCGCGACTGTGAGCGGAGCCAAGCCAAGTACACTTGGCTCCGTTCGGGACTGCGAGAGGACCAGAGAGCCGCCGAGATACACAGGACGTTCGGCTCTGTATCTCGGCGGCGCCATTTTTAAACTGGAAGACTGCAATGACAAGGCTACACTGACAAGGCTGCAATGACACTGGACAAAGCTGCAGATGGACACTGTTAAGGCTGCATTGATGAGCATTTAAAAAGTTTTTTCCTTAAACTTCCCTCCTAAAAGTTATTTTCCTTAAAATTCCCTCCTAAACTTAGGGTGCGTGTTATACGCCGGCGCATGTTATATGCCGATAAATACGGTATTCACATAGTTTAACTATTTGTATTTTAAATTGCATTTTTTTAAGGCGTACATAGCTGGGATAATTGTTTGTTTGCAGTTCAGTTTGTTGTATTGAATTTTCATTTGAGCCCAGTGAGAAGGGTATCTAATTAAGTTTTCCGCCATGGGGGAAATCATAATATTCTGTGTTATCACAAATGTTAATACAAACAGTCTCTAGTAATAGATAATAACATTCAGTGGATGTGACTATGGTTTTCAAATATTAGGAACAAGACTGGCACATTTTCCATTTAATGCAATGGATGTTTTAGAAGCCAGTTCAGGAATAAAACCACACCTCCTCTGCTTAGAAAACCATTACATTTGTTCAATTAGATATGGAAAAGTGCAACCTTTTTCCAATTGACATATATACAGTAGCTGTCAGTGAAAATTGGCTTACTAGATCTGTGTACAGTAAACTGCAAAATGATTGGTTACTTTGAGGTATACCTACAACATAACCACTTTTTCCATGAGTGTTTGAATAAGCCTAAAAACAAAATCCTATTAAAACATTTAGCTGCACTTTGTTAATAATGCAATAATACAAAAAGCCCAATCCTAACCTCTAAATCATTTAAAAAAACACCTCCCTCAAATGATTATGGTATTAATAAAGGGATTTATTGTTTTTATTGAGTTAGTTGTGTAGCTAAATGCTTTGATGGGATTTTGTTTTTGCCATTTAATATATGATGTCCCTGGCCTTTATGCCATGGCGGTGCAGATCAAGTGACTTAGGAGTTGTTTGAATAAACCCATTTATGAATGCAAATCAGTGCTTTTTACATCGACTGCCAAGCCTTATCCTGTAGGGATTCTTGTCTGCAGCAAAGTTTCCTGACCAGAGAGGACCAAAAATTCAGCATCCCTTTAAACATTATTAACTAAGAGAAAAACCACCATCTTCCTATGCAATATTACGTAAAAACCTGAAACTCTGGCTTTGTTAACTGTCATATGGAGGAAGATAAAGCTGTGTGCAGATATGAGTTTTCCAAAACCGGAATATAAATTCCAGAATATATACCGGTATATTATTATTTCCTTGTAGAATTGTAACGATTGTTAGGTTATTGTTAGCCTGCCTTTATTCTTGTTGTAGCAAATGCACTTGTTCTATTCTGGAGAGGTTATAGTAGATATAACAGGACAATGTAAGTGATTGATGTAGCATCTGCTTTAGTGTATGTGCTTCAGAATGCTTTGAGATATGAAACCGTAATGCCTGCTATGCAAAGCCTCTAATTAAATCATCTTACTCACATGGCTTGCGTAGAGAGAGCAAGAATGAAATGATGCATGTAATAAGGAGGTACACATTAAACAAATACTGTAATGTTATAAGGATGAATATTTTGCCATATATGTTTTAATGCTTCTTTTAGAAAAAGACACACGACCGCTTTTGCCGTCGGAATAAACTCCGAAGGTTTCTCCAACGGAATTCCATTCAAGCGGTCTTGCCTACATACGGTCAAACCAAAGTCCGACTGTCCAGAACGCGGTGACGTACAGCACGTACGACGGGACTAGAACAAGGAGGTTCAATAGCCAGTAGCCAATAGCTTCCGTCTCGTACTTGCTTCAGAGCATGCGTTGTTTTTGGTTCGTCAGAACAGCATACAGACGAGCAGTTTTCCCGATAGGAATTGGTTCTGTCGGAAAAATTTAGAACATGTTCTGTTTCTAGGTCCGACAGAATTTTTGAATACAAGAGTCCGATGGGGCCTACACACAATCGAAATATACGATGAAAAGCTTCCGTCTAACTTTTTCTGTTAGACATTCCGCTTGTGTGTACGTGGCTTTTGTCTTCAGCTCTCCTTTTTCCCTTCATTGTTGTGTAATTACATTACATGTGCTTACATTGGGTGCCAGTAGGATTTGATAAGTTGGTTATAGTGTGTGGACACCTTTATGGAGTTTCTGCTGATGTTTTTATGATTTTTAAACCCAAGAATAAAAAATGTCTTGTCCATAGATGCTGTACCTGCCTTAGTTTTCATTTTTTAAGCTAAGTACATTTTCTGCAAGTACAAAAACATTCCTGTCGATACTATTATAAATCCAGTGTCATTGTAACTTCCATGTGAGCAAACTTAAATCTCAAAGTTTTGTCTGTCTTCCTAGTTATCTTCTGTGAACTACAAAACACCTCTCCCTATGTAACAGTTATGTTACGAAGAGGATGGGGTGTTTGTAGTCCAAATCTAGAGAGCAACCTAGAGTGACTCCATAGATACAGTACAGTGAGTGAGCCTTGTCTCCCTGGGACAGAAAGTGTGTTATTGGCAAAATCACTAGATGAAAAACAAGGCCCAGGAATAAGAAAAAGTAATGTAACAATCACATGGAAGGACTGGCAAGCTGCAGTATACCACATTTTAGTTTTTGTGTTTAGATATACTTTAAGACTTTTTTTTTTTAATTTTATCTTCATGTGAATGTACTATTGTTGAGTTTTAATAAAGTTTTAAATATTACTGCACAACATCATTTTATTATCCTTTTTTGCTGTCTGCATGATTGGTACAATTTTTTTATGGGGAAAATAATTTTCCAGGTCCCGGGTAGTAGATTAAACTACATTCCATGCTATAATAACACCTACTTTAAAATGTTTTCGGATGCTTCAAGGGAGTGCCATCTCTTGACCTATCAAAAAAAAGAATAGGAGGGGCATGCACTGGATAGAGGGAGAGTAATTTTGTAGATAATATATTTTAAAGGAGTCATTGCTCTATCCAGTACAATTCACAAGATTTAAAGTGGGATTCCGGCCACAATAATTTTTTTTAAAAGTCAGCTACAAACACTGTAGCTGCTGACTTTAAATAAGTAGACTTACCTGCCCTGGGTGCCCGCGATGTCGGCCGCCTGAGGCTGACCCATCCCTCGGCTCTCGGGTCCCGGCACCGCCATCCTGAAGCCTTGCGGCTTCACTGCCAGTTTCCTACTGCGCATGCGTGAGTGGCGCGGCGATCTGTGAATGGCCCTGTGGTTTTCTGGGAACACACACAGTTCCCAGAAGGTAACGGGGCCGCTCAGCTAGGAGCAGAACATTCCGCGCAATAGAAAGAGGCAGATTAGGAAGACTGCCTAGCAACAAGGGTTCAGGTAAGTTTAAAAAATTATTTTTTTTTCAAATGTTTTTTTTTTATTTCTTTTAAAGATTTTTCATGCTATTTTCTATTTTAGGGTGGCCCTCTACTTTAATTTTACTCTTTCTCTTCCACAAGTCACACAATATTTATATAAAAAACAATTATATATACATGCACACTATTGGCACAAATTTGTTCCTTTTATACATATGCAGGTCATTTTACAATTCAAGGACACCAATGTTTTAATTGAAAATGGCCCAGCGCAGCTCACTCATAATCAAGTGAGCAGGAGCACATAGACTTTGGCAAGATGATTAGCATTAGCGAGAGCACATTTACATTTACAGACAGGTGGAACAAATTAGTAATTTGATAATTATTTCTATATCTTGCATATAAATGTTTATTAGAAGACACTTTGTAAAAGATCAGTTTATGACCTTAGTAAGATGCTACTTGCATGCAAAAATCTCATCAAACTTCATTTAGTGGGATATTATTTTGTAATTGACAGTGGCAATGTTTTTCTAGTACAAGATTACTAGAATTACAATATACTGTAGGTACCCGCCTCAGACTCCAAGGTTCTCAGCAACCAGGCACAATAACAAGGTGCAAACTTACCATCAATAATTGTAATGCTAGATCACATTTTTAAAGTAAACACTGTTGCTTCTTCTGTTCTATATTTCTGTATGCTGCATTTCCATTCCTAATACCACCTGCTTAACTTTTGTTCTTTGTGGGTGTGTGTGACCAGACAGGGACAAAGAATGTGATTCAAAAGATTCAAGAAGGCAGATTCCTATGTGCAGAAATGAGTCAATGCCCAAAGCATATTGATTTTTATCATACTCTGTGTGTCAGATGCTTGCATATTCTTTATTATGGATTGCAGGATCCTTGACTTGATGGTTGATCCTCCAGTAAACAAAGGATCTTGCTTAAAAAAAACCTCCAACTTGCAGGTGTGACTCCTGTTTTTCCAGCAATAAAACTCATGTTGTTTTGAGGTTTGGTGTCAGTAACTAGGCTTAGAAATTGTGTAAAGCTCCTTTCATACTTGTGCGACTTAGGATCCGACTTGTGAGACCCCAAGTCGCAGGACATGTGAAATGCCATGTATCTCTATTAGAGCCGTTCTAATTGACACTACTGAAGTCGCTGCGACTTCAGAAAAGGTTTTTGCACTTCTTTGACGAGCCTTTAATGCCAGAGAGCCTAAAAGTCTTATCAAAGTCACTTTAAAGTTGTATCAAAGTCGGGCTCCGAAGTTGCATTGAAAATCGCTCAACTTTGTAGTCGAAAGAAGGTGTGAAAGGAGTCTAACACAATTAACAAAAATACGAAATAAGAGAGAGGCAGTGTTTATCAACTGTTGAGTTGATAACCTTTGTATTATTTATATCAGATAGAATGCAATATAACAGTCGTAAGACATTTTATCTGCATCTCTTCTGAATATTTTTTTTTTATTATTCTATACAGGCAGTAATTGTTTTATTACATGGTTTCAGGATTTGCTTAGTCTTGCAGCAAGGGTTTCCAGGAAATCTGATATTGGCTATTTCTTGTAATGTTATAGATCATATATTTCAAATTGTTTTAACAACCCACATTTTTGGATCTCCTATCTTTTTATTTTCTGTTAACGTGACGTACATACTCTCTGCCTCACTCTGCACAGAGATTTTACAGCTAGTAGGACAGCCATCCAAACACCAACTGACTGAGAGTGACCATGTGACACACACACAGTAACCACCACCACATGTTATAATGGAAAGATGCACTATTCATATGATCAACTGTTGCAATTCTGACCTTTTAAAAACAGTTTTTATCTCTCAATGCCACAGCCAGAGAGGAACCTAACAGAGTTTACACTATAGTAGCGTCTTCAGAGAGACAATGGGCACAATTCACTAAGCGATATTTTACCACATCTGAGTATGCTGTAAAATAACGCACAACGTCACGAAAAAAACAAACCTGTAATTCCTGAAGAAACTCTTCTTAAAATCTTGCATGCGTTATCTTTCCAAAGTATGCCTTAAATACCGCATGAAACCGCGCATTAAGTTATCGCAAGCATCTGGTATGATGCTTTTCCAACAAAGTGTAAGGTAGCCAGCAATTTAGTTATGGCTGCTATGGAATTGCTTCTCTGTGTTGAGGGCTCAAGGTACCCTATGAGTTGGGTGTAAAGCTGCCTGATAAGTGGCTTGGATAACCTGAACGCAGGGTATTAGCATCTGTGAATTGATCCAGCAGTGTGCGCTCCTTTCCTTTAAATGGACCACTTGAGATCTTCTCCTCCTTCTGTTCTGCATTGCTTTAAATTCCATAAGACTGGATTTAAAGGGCTCCATCCTCTTTGCTATGCCGTCTGCCAGCCTCCAGAAACAACTCCTGACTAATATCTAGCTGACACTTGCTCCAGCTTGCACTTTCCCACCTATTTTTTAAACCAATCACTGGGGGGTCTGACCATTGCCATAGTTACCGCATAGTTATCGCAAGCCTGGACCATTAGCGCATGCATTTATATATTTCCTTCTGTGAATTGACTTTAAAGAGGAAGTAAAGTCTTCCTTTTTAATTGTACCTTTTTAATTGTACCTACAATTAAGCCTATAGTAAGGCTTACCTGTAGGTACTGTAAATATCTCCTAAACTTGCACCGTTTAGGGGCTGTTTACTATATACGCTGCCGCCAACATCATTGGCGCATGCGCACTGAAGGAGGCCGCTCGTGCCATTTCTTCAGTACCCATGCTGTGACCGGCGGTACCCACGTGCATGCACGGGAGTGAGGTCATGGTGGCTCCAGCCAATCACAGAGCCGGAGCCCGCGAACCTGGAGGTAACTCCGTGAAAGATGTCGGCCGTGGGATCGAAGTGTGGGCAGCACTGCAGAGCATTGTTCTAAGGTAAGTATTTCATAATGAGCTAGTATGTGATGCATACTAGCTCATTATGCCTTTGTCTTGCAGGTTTGTTTTGGGGTTTTTTGTTTTTTTTGGAGGTTTACAACCTCTTTAATGCCTTTTTATGCAGTATTTAATGAACGTTTCTGGTATTTACATTTTCATTATCTCATGTGTTAAGTGGTCACGTGACCATCATGACGCATTCAATAACCTTTTATGAATTATACCCATAGCTCTTTAACTTCTAGTTAGAGCATTCAGAGATTGAGCTTAATGATTTATAAATATTGCTTAATAAAATTAAAGAAAATTGTCCTCACTATCATCACAGTTAATTATGATCGCTCATACAAATAGAAGGATAAATCTTCCCAGGGAGAAGCTCAATAGTAAAAATTGATAGGGGCTCTAACACTTTCACATTCTATCCAAACCTAAAAAAAGAAAGTTTTGCTTATACATATACTTTTATATATGAAAAACTGTTTACTAGTTATTTTCTGGGCTGGTTCCCCCAGTAGTAATCAGTTGCTGATCTTGCCACATTTTACAAATATAGTTGTGAGCCCTTTGGCAGAGTATAACCATGTACAATACAGAAATAGAACTTGCTATACCATGCATATACAGCTGGTCGAGTGCTGATTATTTGTGATTAGCACCATATTCTAAAGGCTTTGGTGTGGGGAAAACAATGGTAAGCAAAGACATTATCTGCTCTAACTGGAACATCTAGGATAATTTGAGGACCTATCCGTTGGGAAATCTATTTATTATATCCTATTTTTATGAAGGAGACACTGTAATAATTGGTGTGTGCAGTGCCTTAGGGCATGCTGCTCGATGGCTTTACAGATGTGGTCATATATACTATTATTGCAGAACACCCAGGAAGATGAATAATTCATGCCCTACATTATGCATCCACCCCCACATTTGTACACCTACAGCTCCCCTCTTCTTGTCTGGTAACATGCTGAAAATCCACATCAGCCCCCTAATGATATCCTACAAATGTCACCCAGAATAATTTACCTTCTAATGCAGGCCAAGCTGTTTACTAATGCATTGATTGCTTGAATACATTTCATATTTTTTTTAACTTTAAATTAAAAAAAAATCCACATCTCTGTGACAAAATAAAACACTCTCTTTCCACAATTTAAGTACATTTTTTTACGTTATTTATTTTAATATACTTTTTATTACTTAAATGGATTTTGTATTTAAATCATGTAAGCAAAATAATATATAACTAACAGTGGAATCTGTTAAGGTTTTTTTTCTCCAAGTAGCAGAATCATAATGATAGCTGTGTATAGGATTTTTGACATTCAAATTTGAACAAGTTATGTACTTGAAGGTGAACTATGGTATGTATTCTTCCAGTGCATTGTTTTTTTAATGGGAACTTATCAGTTAGCCCCCTAAAAGCAATCAGTAATTCTAATGCTAAACATAACTCATAACATTTGACCCCCAAATCCTAAGCTTGTGATAGACATTACAATCTAAATATACACACTTTGTACCAAAATTTGTAATAAAAAGACTTGCCTAAATTATCCAATCAATGTGTATCCTATCAGGCAGACCCTTGCACTCTACAGTGGTTGGTTGATCTAAAGGAGATTGTACAGTCAGATTGTAATGTTCCAACAAATACCTTTTTGCACTAAGATCTACTGGCACCACAAACACTACTTCAATATATTTTTTTATTAAAATGCTTTGAGCTACAGTTAGTATTACAGAGATCTATTTTTCATGCAAAATTTGCATTTTCAGCACTTTCACAAACATTTCCCTATTCTTGGCAGTCCTCTTCCTTAAAATACCTTGGGGTACATATTACACCCACATACGATACTCTATATAAAGCTAACTTTCCCCAAATGTTTACTTCTATCAGAGCCTCCCTAACTAAATGGAAATCTATGAAATTGTCCCTTTTTAGCAGACTTGCAACCTTGAAGATGACGATACTACCCAGACCTGTATCTTTTTGAGACGCTCCCTATTCCCATCCCGTGCTCACACCTAAAAAAAACTTCAGGGTGACCTGATAAACTTTTTCTGGAATTATAAAAGACATCGCGTTGCCAGATCAGTTTTATATGCTCCTCGTAATCAAGGTGGACTGGCGTTCCCCAACATAGCTAAGTATTATCTAGCAGCTCAACTAAGACCTATAGCCTCCTGGTGTACCCTACATGCCTACAATAGGTGGACACAGATAGAGAAGTTATGGTTAGCCCCCATCCACCCAAATTCCATGCTTTGGAGCTCTGATATACCACCTCTTACGCACATTATGGCGTCAGGCCAAATCGAAATATCCACTCTCCACCACATCTTCCCCAGTCACCTCATTTCTATTTACACCCAACATTCCTGACAGCTTAACCTCACAGATGTCCCATTTCTGGATGGATAAGGCCATATTTCGTTATGGCCAACTAATTGACCCTAAAACCAGATTGCTAAGATCCTTCCAAGAACTGCAAGTTGCTTTTGATATTCCTAAACAGGCTTTTTTCAGTTATCTGCAACTACGCCACTATGCACAATCACTAGGGTCGAACTTAAGATTTTCTCCCTTAACAGACTTTGAAAAGCTATGTTTAGAGGGTTCGTCCCCTAAGGGCATGATTTCCCGCACCTATCAGATCCTAGTCACAGATTTCTCACCGGATGGGCCGCGACATTCATATATGGCTAAGTGGGAGCAGGCACTGGGTACAGACCTATCTTTACAGACCTGGCAATCCATATGGACCCAGGCTACTAAAAGCTCCATATGCACGCTTTATAAAGAGAATCAATATAAGATTCTATTTCACTGGTATCAGACCCCTTACCTGCTCCACTCCATATATCCCACGGCTGATTCTCGCTGTTGGAGATGTTATAAAGATAGGGGGACATTATTTCATGTCTATTGGACCTGCCCTCTAATCATCCCCTACTGGGGTATGGTACAATCCTTACTCCAGTCCATCTTTGATATTGGAGTGCTCCTTGATCCAAAGATTATTCTCCTAGGTCTCCCACCTGCCACCTTTTCTAAAATATCCAAAAAAACTTTTAGCCCATGTGCTTACTGCAGCACGTTGTTTGGTGGCTCTAAAGTGGAAAAAAAGAGAACCCCCCTCATTGACTGAGCTGTACTCCAGGATCAGAGATGTTAAGAGAATGGAATATCTTACGGCTTCGTTAAATGATACTCTAGATAAGCATAACCGTATTTGGGAACCCTGGGTCCTGTTGGAGACTCCTGCGACCTAATGATCTATGTAATTTACGTACTTATGACCCGTTCCTTCCCGGGCTGTCCTGGGCTCTGGGGATGGGTGGCCGTCCTCTCTCCCCTCTTCCCTCCTTTTCTACTCTTTTCCTTCTTTTTTTTTTTTTTTTTTATGAGTCCATACATTTGTGCAAAGGGTACTAACGGATATACTGTTTGAGATGTATTATAATCCAGTAAACTCATTCCGTTTAATCACTAAATGTTTGCATTGAGTGGCTTTGTCGTTCAACGCTCAGTTGACTATGTGTCCAATTGAACTGTGATATTATGATCCCTTTTTTTTTTCTCCTTGTACCCAATGCTGTAGCGCTGTATATTTTTGTGGAAAAAAAATAAATAAATAATAATAATTGTCAGTTAATTAAAAAAAAAAAAAATTTTGCATTTTCTTAAACTTTTTTACCTAACCTGATTGAAATAAAAGCTAGTTGCTATGGACTACTGCAGTTTGCACAGTGTTATTCCCCTTTTAATATACTTTATTTAATAAGCCTGTGTGTAGATATTAGGTTCATAATTTTAACACTGCTGATCCAGATAAAGCCTGGGGGGAATCCAAATGAGGCAGCTGTCATCTTATGCTTATAATGGGGAAAATCCTTGACCCCTTTTAATGCCATTTAGATTAATGTACTGGATACATCTAATCCCTTATCAATTTCACTAATTGGAATGGTTTGATATAAATTTTCAGACAGTCATGGGAATTTTGTATACAACTACCTTCTTCTCTTTTTGCTGGTTGCGGAATTTTTTTCAGCTTCAAGGTTTCATATGAACAGTCATAAAGATGAAACCATGTTCATTTTCCCGATGTTTATTTAGTCTGGATCTCCTTTTCTTCACAGTATATAAATGGTCAGTGACATGGGGTTTCTCCTTTAACGGAGTCTATGCTAAGTATTTTCACATGAATGTTCTTGTAGTATAGGTTTATTGATCCCTGGAATGCTACTTTAATGAAATCCACCAAAGGCAATCCTGTTAGATACTAAAAAGATGCTAAACAATGCTGGCCCACCTACAAAAGCACTACTCCGCTCCCAGGATGATAACCCTTAGGATTACTATGTAAATATATAAATATCAATCAATAACAGTACTAAAAGCAGCCTCTTAAAATATATGTATAAAATTGGAAAGACAATACTCAAAAAGACTCTGAGAGGAAGTCCTTAAAATATTGCAGTAGCGCTTATGTCAAAAAAATCAAATGACAAACTCTCATGATAGTTCATATAAGAGTCACTGGAAGGAGATCAGATCAGATATAACTTGTGATGTGACTTGCTGAGACCACCATCCACTAGACACTCCACCAGGTGAGATAAATCTCCCCTTTGGGGGTGCACTCACCAGAATCACCGTATGCCTTTAATTATAAATGTTTCTCTATCACTATTAACCAACACTGATCACGCTGATTAGGACTCCAGAAAAGACCATGTGGGAAGATAATAAAATATCCACATAGAAAAACTCAAAGTGCCGTGAACCGGGTGACTAAACAAGCACACTGCACTTTATAATTGCTTCATATATGCTTGATTGATGAACGCTTAATTTGTAAGGGGGGTTCTTTGTGATTTCATTAAAAATCTTTATGCAGTATTATGCTATGTGGATGTTTTATTATCTTTCCACATGGTCTTTCTGGAGCCCTAATCAGCGGGATCAGTGTTGGTTAATAGCGATGGAGAAACATTTATAATTAAAGGCATAACATTACGGTGATTCTGGTGAGTGCACCCCCAAAGGGGAGATTTATCTCACGTGGTGGAGTGTCTGGTGCATGGTGGTCTCAGCAAGTCACATCACAAGTTATAACTGATCTCCTTCCAGTGACTCTTATATGAACTATCATGAGGGTTTGTCATTTGATTTATTTGACATAAGCACTACTGCAATATTTTATGGACTTCCTCTCAGAGTTTTTTAGTATTGTCTTTCCAATTCTGTTAGATACCGTGTATTATTTATTATGCTGTATTAAGTACATGGAATTCCCTTGTGCTGTTTGCACAGTACACACACTGATTTCACCTATGAGCTATATGAAAAGTTTGTATTTTACAGGGTTGTAGCCTTTCTAGCAGGAAATGCAGAACAGGATATCAAGAATATTAGTAAAGAAAACCAAGCTGGCTCCTTTCCTTGAAGATGTCTGATCATAGATAACATTTATAAGTGGCTCAGCATAGCAGCAGTGTAGAAGAAGCAATGTTGATCTGGGGATCTCGTGTACATATAGAAGCTTTCAAAATCTAGGTCATTGTGTCAGCATTTATTACTCCTCTGCTATAGTTACAGGAAATTATAGTTTTTATTTTTAGGTATATATGTCACGTTAATTTTGCAATGGTATTTTTAATCCGTTCACATTTTACTTCTTTGTCGTTCCATGCTTTGATTATAGTATTTCACATACAAATTTGTGTGATGGTCCTCTGTACATCAAGAAATGTAATAGCTTTCCTGCTTAAACCTGAATCCCAGCTTTTAATAATAAAAACTAAAAAAAAATCTTATTCATTAAAATGAAATGTATTTTTAATACTATCTATCTATATACCTGTATCTGTCTTGACATGGGCCCTGTCTAATCCCAGCACAGCAACACTCACACTGGGGCCGGGATCGACATTACTCCTAGCCAATCAGCACACTGGGGTTGATTTACAAAAACTGGCTTCTGTCAGATGGCTGCCTTACACGCAGTCCAAATGTCGGACGGGTTTTATTGAACCGGCCATTGTCGCCTGAAATTCGTCCCATGTCGCCCAATATTCATGCCGGGTGTACTAGGCTTTAATCCTAACTAACTTAAACTGCAATTGAAAACTTTGTAGTGTTTGGGTACCAGCAGATCTGTGTTCCCTCCAGCTGCTTGTCCAAGGATTCAGCCACAGTTTGCGTGTCCCAGGAAAGGGCAGAATATGTTTTCAGCCAGAACCACCCATTGATATGCTGGCTCTGACTAATCACCATTTGACAGCACCCACAAAACTCACTGGCTGTGTGCCAGTTGGCAGTAGATTTGAGCTGTGAATGGATAAGCAAACCAGAGGGTTTATTTACAGTTTAGGTATTTGGGTAGCAGATAGAAAATGTATTTACTAGAGGGTTTAGATCCTGCTGATCAGCTCTGTTAAACTACCTAAAGACATTAGTTGTCTTATTACATGCAGACACGGTTCAAACATCTTTCCATGAACATGGACATTTGAATTAGATGAATGTGCATATTTAGGAAGGGTGGCAAATGCATCAAAGGAGCAATTCTCCTTCATCAAGTGCTCCTCTGGAATGTTTACAGCTTCTATATAAACTTCACTTGATGACAAAATAAAACCCAGGAACCTATTCCTATAATAAGCACCGCTATTCCTTATGAAACCCCCAGCCCCCTTTGCAGCCTGTGTGTTAGCTGCAGCGCCTGCTGATCGAGGAAGTAGGTCATTTAATCAATGTTCTAACTAGCCAGGATCAGTACAGTATTTTATCTAATAAGCCCTGGTTTCCCTGTAGGGGTATTTAAGGCATACACAGGGTCAGTGCATCAGTACAGTGCTGCATCTCCAGGCACAGGTAAGCTAGGGAGTGGTAATTTGTACTTGTCTTGGCTTTGAGACATAGACATTGTGGTCTATGGTGAGTTTGTGTGGCTTTACAGAAATGTAAGTAGCATGGAGGCTCGGGACAAATTTTTGTTGAAAGACTACCTAAAAATTACTTTTTAAAGTAACAAGCCTCATGTTCTCTTTGGATTGTGCCTTTGCACTGGGAGAGCATACTAAAATGGCACAAGTCAGTAACAAGAGATAACGATTTATATTGCAAATCCTGTAGTAATTCACCATCATCAACCTTTATCTCTCCCTGACAGACTAGTTTTATGAACTCCCTTATTAATTTGTATTAAAAAGTCAATTAGGCATGTTGCCGCAGGCAATGAAAATTACTAGAAGAGAAGTAAACAGGCTGCTTTATAGAATCTATCCCTGCAGCAGTATTGTTTTTCGAGTAAAGCAATAGACTATACTGTGCAAATCTGGGTTGTTTGATTTAGGATCAAGAAGTTAAAACAATGGGAAAGCTTCAGTAGAAAATTCAGAATAAAAAGAAAAAGTTTTCTTAAAATTCATTGTTCCCTTAGATACGGTAGATCTCCCCATTTGCCTGCCTGTAATTTTCTTACCTTTGTTATCGTTTTTGATTTCTTATAATAAATTTCAGGTTTTAAATCAATTGTTTTTTTTTTCTTTTTAGCCATGTATACAGTACTATAGTACTACAGTACTATGTGGCCACATTTAATTTTCCCTCTTTTTGCACAATTGACTGTTACTAAACTAAATAAAGGATTACAAAATTACAAAAATCTTATCTTTTTGGTAAGTGTCAGGGAGGAATAATGGCCAGAATTATTATTTAACAGGGTGGAGTTAAAATATAAGATGAGTTCCTTCTTTCTCCTACATGGCTCCCATTCTCCTCTCAAATCCTAAATCATAGGTCATTTCACCGCTATTTACTGAATGCAGCCAAGGCCTGCACCCCCTAAAGGTGGAAAAATCCATCCCCCACTCAGGAGGAGGATTTCTCTTATCTCTAATTAAATGTGAAATCCACCTTCAAATGCGGCTTTACTGGAATGTCTTCATCTTCTTGGATACAATTAAGGCCCTAAATGCTCAGCTGTACCTAAATACCACCATGGTCCACCACTCCCTTTACCCACTTTTTTAGTAGCTCATCTACCCCCGCCTCTCCCTCATTTTCCCTCATCTACCCTGCAATTTTGATTGCTCTCTATTTACATCTGACCTGCGGTTTCACCTTATCCCCCTCCACCCCTTTCCAATTCTCTTCCAATCTCCTCATCTGTTCCCAACCTCATTTGCTCCATCCCTATACTGTATATCCCTACACTAAAATGGAAAACGCACTTCAGAATTATTTTACTCTCGAACTTCAACCATCTTAAAGAGTACTAATCGCTCCCATTATGTCATTGGTAAATTGCTGAGTGATCCCTCTGTTTCTTCAGCAATACTGAGGTGTATTTACCAGTTCTCCAATTTTAATATTATTATATTTAATCTGTTATATGATATGATAAATGTGTTCTATGACTCTGTACACCAGGGGTGTCAAACTCAATTTCATCGTGGGCAGCATCAGTGTTATGGTTGCCCTCAAAGTGCTGGTTGTATCTGTAAAAATGTATCTACTCTTTATCATATTAAATAATTGCCTCTACATTCCATTATTACTGGTTTTAGTAATAACTTAAGAATAAAGATGTGAAGGACAGGTGCATACTGGCACAGAGGCCACTCTCACTCCTGTAGTAGATGATGCAAGTCTGAAAAGTAGGATTGCACATCGCTCATATCATCCACAAGAAACTTTATTGGAGACTGCTCAGACAGAACATGGTTCTGCCATGGTGCACGTTCTGAGTTGTCTTCAATAAATGTGGATGATACCAGCGGTGTGTGACCCTCCTTTTTAGCTGGCATGGAATTGTATTATTCTCATAATAATTATAAGCAAATGTCCAGAGCACCCTACCCCTCTCCCCCCTTCAGAGGCGGCTCTCTAATTAGGCAAATTAGGCGATCGCCTTAGGCCTCGCACTCACAGGGGCCCCGCGATCACCTAATTTGCCTGACCCGAGTGTGAGTGGCAGGGAATATCTCCCGGTCAGTGTCCCCAAGCTAGCGGGATGAGCGAACTACTATTGAACACTACAGCGCTGCTATATGACCAGTGCCGCGCCGACCTGAAGTCTCTTCTCTCTGCCTCCCTCGGCACTCTCCAGCACCCCCTCTCTCAGTGTCCTCGAGGCACCAGCACTGACTGGGGACAGATTATAGAGGCGGAGCTGTCGGTCGCTGCTGTACCCAGGAAGGATGGATGCAAACACGGACATGCAGGAGTTTGTTTTGTCTGGTGTGGAGGGAGGTGAGCTGGCAGCTTTATGGGAGCATTTGCAACTTGTATGCAGGATTGCAGGGACTTGAGATAGGTGAGGAAGGGGGCAGTGAGAGCAGTGTCTGCAGCACAGTAGGAGGCCAGTCCTGGTGCTGTGCTGCTAACTTCAGTTGCTCTATGCATGCCACTGCAAAGTGGTCTCTGCGGTGCTGGAGCAATAAATTAGGGGACATTCACACCATATACCACTTTTATATCATCTGCATCCCTCTCATGTCATACTACCCACCCCCATACACTCCGCACTCCTCTCATGTACATACTACCCCCTACATACACTCCGCACCCCTCTCATATACATACTACCCCCCCAAATACACTCCGCACCCCTCTCATATACATACTACCCCCCACATACACTCCGCACTCCTCTCATGTACATACTTCCCTCCACCATACACTCTACACCCCTCTCATGTGCATACTACCCTCCACCATACACTCTACATCCCTCTCATGTGCATACTATCCTCCACCATACACTCTGCACCCCTCTCATGTACATACTACCCACTGTCATACTCTCCATTTTCCTCTCCTACACATGTTTACCACAATTGTACAGTGCCATCATAATAGCATCATGGACAACGTAATGCACTGGGGCCCCTACTAGGGAGATGGTGACCTGTGGCATACACAGCACACTGCAGAAAACAGTGAGTGTGGCTAAATTATGCTACATATTGGGCATGGCTTTTTGGTCTGATTAGAAGTTTTAGTCTGATTTTTTTTTTTTTTTTTTTTACAATTTTTTTTAAAACAAAAGTTTCATTTTCCGGTGAGAGTTTTTTGGTTTCAATGGTGAGATATCAGGGGTCTAAATAGACCCCTGAAGTCTCACTTTTGACACAGAGAAAGGGACAGAGGACACACATTCCCCAGTCCCTTTCTCTGTAGCCTCAGCTGCCCTGCAAATGAATGAACAGGAGACAAAGGCAAAGTTATTATTTTATCGCTTTAATTTTTTTTTACATTATGGGAGTGAGTGGGGCCTCACGTCTAAGTTTTGCCTAAGGCCTCACAAAGCCTAGAGCCGCCTCTGCCCCCCTTACATCAGATATTAAGGACCCCCACCCTTCCTTATCTCACAGTGCACCGCCTTACTTTGGGCTGCTGCCAGAAGGAAGCTTGGAATGGAGCTGGGAAGCAGAAAGCGCAGAATATGGCGGAGGAGTTTTGTCCTCCACTCTGCTGCCGACTGCTGAGACAAGGTGGGGAAGGAGATGAGGAACAAGACGAGGAGGATGCTGCAGCTGCAGGAAAGGTGCAAGGGCCATATTAAATGGCCTGGAGAGCCGGGTTTGGCCCACAGGCCTTGTGTTTGACACGTGCTGTACACTGTTATGAAGGATTGTACAACACAATATAGCTTTCTGCCTTGTACTGTAACTAACTTTGAAGTATGAATAAATAAAATAGCATGGGTCCCTCTGGATAGAGAAAACTTTCCTTTTTTTTAGCATTGCATTGACCAGCAAGGTACTGCAGGCCTCAGTACTTACCAGGTTTTTTTGTGTGTTATTGCTTCAAAGCCTGTGGTTGCTATGCATTCCGTCTGTGAAAAAGGACTGTCCACCAGTTTCTGCTTTAGTCTCAGTTCACATTAATGCGGTGCAGGAAATGCATTGAATACTGTGCGTTTCCCGCACCACATCGAAATCGCACGCCATCCATGCAAACCATGTGTCAATGTTAAGTTAATGACACCACAAAACGGTTTACAAAACACAGTGAGATTGCTAGAATCGGATCGCATCACCTATGCGATCTGATTCCAGTGCCAGGAAAAAAAAAGGTCCTACACCTTTTTTGGGGGGGATGCAGTGCATGAGCCATACAAATGAATGGCTCAAATCACACCACACAGACATTGCATTTGATTTGCACAGGAATGTGGTGCAATTCCTGTGCGAATCGCATGCAATGTGCCGCACCGCATATATATGAGACGACACTTAGGTTGACACAGGGTCCCAAGGAGCCACCTCTGTGGGTGAGCTTCTGGCTAGGACTGTCCTTACACTGTGTGCATCCAAAAATGTAGCTAGTACTAGAAGCCTCCCCTGCTCCGCCCTTCTCCAGCAGCTTGATTGATAGCAGCTTGAACCTGTACTGTTAAATGTTATATTAGTAGCCTGTGACTTGCTTACTATAAACGCTTTTCTACTCCAAATTCAAGGAAATGATGCAGAGTACTCAGGAGCCAATGACAAGTATTATGGCAATATTTTAGAAGTATTTTTAACAAACTGCTCTGGGTTTTAGGCAGCTACTTATTTTGCTAGACTCCCTCGCATGTATGTTTGCACTGGGTCTATAATACGTTGTATGAAGTATTCCACTCCATTCAATCTCTGATCTTAGCAGGCTGTTACTAATTCTTAGGTTATGTTTGATTCTGTAGAACTGTTATAGCCCTAAAAAATAGTGCTGTTAATAAAGAAAGTTATCTATTATTATGAATATATTATACACTGTGAAATAAGTATCAAGGCAGCAGCCTAAAAAATGTTACTTACATACAAAGTCTAAATACACTGGTATTGAGTGCAAGCGCTTTTCTTTATCTGTATCCTGCTGAGTAAAATGATCCTTACTTTAATATTGTAAGCAAATCGGTATTAGTTCAGCAGGACTGCCATTACCAAGTTAACGTAATTTCAACTTTTTAAATGCTGTAGTGATTTCCTGTAGGCTAGTCTGGGTAAAAGTGTTTTTGTCATATAAACGTTCAATTAGGAATTTATCTCATATAAAATACTTGGTGCTTAGGCAGACTTACAGGCTCACAGATGGTTGACCATTCTTTGAGAAACATGGAGACAACTGAAAGATCGTGTGTGTCCTCAAAATATATGCACACTCTGCTTAGCCAATGCTTTGCTATCCACTCAGTAGAAACAATGGTCAGCAAACTCTAAGGAAGGAAGCGCATTAAAGGAGAAGTACAGCCAAAGCTCGTTTGGCTGTACTTCCCCAGTTGATCACAGGAGTAAAGATCTGTTCTGTTCTGCACTCCTGTGACCAGTTGTCAGCAGACAGCGGGCTAGTGAGCCACTGAGAGCCTGAGCCGGCTGCTACCGCCCCCTCCGCAGCCCAGCACTCTAGTGAGTGAGGAGGGCGAGGGCGAACAGTGGCTGACAGTCACGGAGCTTTGAGAACCAAGCGATTGGCAGTGTTTGATTGCTCAGTTATCAGTGCTAGAGCTGGCGGTGTACATATGCAGCATTGAACCAATGCTGCATCCACCTAGGTAAGTATGAATAAAAAATAAAAAAAATTCCCATACATCTCTTTTAAAGCTCATATGTGCAGGAGGGCCAGGAAGTGACTAAAATTGAGGGGAGGGGAAGATCATGTACATAGCAGAGTATGATCTCTAGAAGTGAGAAAGGAAATGTATGGAGCCTGAAGACATAGACCACTAAACCTAAAGTGGTTGTAACCCTAAAAAAAAAAAAAATGGATCTTGTTCCTTTAAAGCATGAATAACAGCACAGTGCTGGGTAATTTGGCCCTTTCTATCATCAAAAACAGTGGTCTTCAATGCTGTCCTCAGAGCCCACTAACAGGCCAGGTTTGCAGGATAACTGAAATACATCACAGGTGATATCAGTGATCACAGTATTCTAGTCTGCATCTCCCCAAGGTAATACATAAAACCTGGCCTGTTAGTGCGCCCTGAGGACAGGGTTGATGACCACTTATCTAAAAGACCTGGCTGGTCCTGCCTGGTGCTGCCCCCCCTCTGTAAACTCACCGCATTTATCATGGCTGTTGAGCGCCTGATACTGTGGTCAATTTACGTGCCTCCGTCATCCACTGTCTCTCCTCTCTCCCCTTCCCTGTACTTTATAGAATCCCCTGTTCAATTATGTTATGTGCCTCAGTGTATGTTCTACATAAAAAATATGTAGCTGTATACCTTATTTCAGAGTGCCTCTTGGCACTCACGTAACCCGCTGCTCTCCTCTCTCGATCCGACAACTGCAGCGGGAGGGGCTGAAAATCCCTCACTGACGTCAGCTGGGAGGAGGGGAGGAGAGAAGGAGAGTGGCGGGCGGTCACGTAAGCACCGAGCGGAACTCTACAAATATACAGCTACATATTTTTATGTAGAACATACACTGAACATAACATAATTGAACAGAAGGGAATCTATAATGTGCCTCAGTGTATGTTCTACATAAAAAATATGCAGCTGTATACCTTATTTTAGAGTGCCGCTCAGCGCTTACGTGACCGCTCTCCTTCTCTCCTCCCCTCCTCCCGGCTGATGTCAGCGAGGGATTTTCAGCCTCTTCCACTGCAGTTGTCAGATCAAGAGAGGAGAGCAGTGGGCAGTCACGTGAGTGCTAAGAGGCGCTCTGAAATAAGGTATACAACTACATATTTTTTATATAGAACATACACTGGAGCACATAACATCATTGAATGGAGGGGAATCTATAAAATACACAAAGTGGCTTTACATCCACTTTAATGTTAGTGCTGAAGTGATAAGATGGATTCCCCCATCTACTGTAGCACACCAGCCTTGTCTCCATAAAAGGCAGTTATTGAATTACCATATTCAACATTGCAAGCAATCTTTTTGGAACATGAAATTCTATATACCTTAAGAACATAAGATACTTTACATGTAATATTGTTTATTTTTATATCTGTATTGTTGAATGATATATTTGTGTATTATACACTTTTCCTCAATAAAATAAGATTGAACTAAAAGTATTTTCCTGAGCCAAAGATGGTTTGCTGGTTGGAAATATGACTTGTACAAAATTTTTGAATGACAAAGGCAAATGTAGCTACACGGAACCACGTGACGTCACCCGCGTCCTCCGTTCATCCTCGTGGAAATCTGATACTGTTTGCTATGTCACCTTGGCACTGAGGAAACAGTGCTTGCTATGTAAGTGCAATTGCTTTTTAAATAAATGTTTTTTACATACCCAACGGAGAGCACTATATTGTACTATTATCATTCCATGTAACAAGCCCACCGGAGTTCTTGGCTATGACACAGGGTATCTTATGCCAATTTTGGACACCTGTCTCCAGCGATCCTTCCATCCAGCTGGCCAGTATATTTACCCTTTGTGCAGGGACTGTCTTTGTGACCTGACTGATTTACTCAGGGGTCCACTTTTTGAGGTGAGCGGTTTGGACTTAGTGTTGGTGAAGACTGTCACATGATCATCCTGTCTGTCATCCTTAGGACCACCGTTTATGGACACTTGATGGTGCTTTTTACACTATGTACTCTCTCCCATTATTTATTCTTGATCCATTGGATTAGTTTTGTTTTTGTTTTTGTCTTGTTTGTTTATGCGCTGCACTGCTTTTTCTACATTTATATACTGGGATTTGATATTTTGGTCCTCAGTGTTGAGCTGCTGTTTTATGTGATTTTTGCACTGATTGATTCTTGTTATATAAATGTAGCTACATACTAGATTAGTATTAGAGCAAGTTATACAGCGTATGTGACCCTCCAGCCACGTCCACCAAATACGTTTGATTATGTTCGTACGATTATTGTACACATTGAACGACAATTGTTGTGTTAACTTGACTACTTATAAAATCTTAGTCCCAGACCTATTTCTTGTGCTTGCAGATAACCATCATGTAAAGTCTACTTCTTTTATGTAGTCAGCAGTTTCATACTCTGAAACTGCTTGAATGCGAAAAGTTCCAAGATAAAGATTTCAATTTAAATGAAATCGGTTGACTTGCACAGAATATATCTAATTTGTTTGATGTATATATTATTGATAACAGTGGAATGATGCTAACTATCCAAGGACACAGTTTTACTCTTACTTGTTTCAGGTGGTGGTGGGGAGGGGGGGTTTCCAAGTCTCATTTTCCAAATATATCAGCTTGACATTTAGAGGTAAAACAAGGTATACACTTTTCAGGACCCCTTGGCATTGTTTTTCAGGAAACCACAGTTGAATAGTAGTATTTTTATCTTTGCAACAGCATGCTATCAATTCAACTAGGATCATTTGTAGACCTTATAATAAAAATGTAGAATTTAGCTGGACACAAGTGGCCTCAAATAAATAAGCAAACATTCAAGCATGAACTCTGCACTGAAGTGGTCCAATGAGGAGCACATAGCTTAGTTGTTTCATCACAAAGCCCAGTTTTTGTATGGTTAGCACACTGCACCATGTGTTCATTGTTGTCATTCTTTTTTTTTTTTTTAATGCTGTGCACCTAAAGAGTGGTTAAATAAGGTTTAGAAATCTTTTTTTTTTAAGGTTTAGTATACAATGGAAAATGTTTCTGAACTTATTCTTTGGCTAAACAATTATTTTGCCTTGTCATCCATACTTTGAAGGTGTGTTGCTATAACAGGTAGAACAGTAATATGACTAATATTTACAGACTTTTAACAAAAGTAAACCAAAGCTTAGTTCAAGTCTGTCATGATGAGATGAAAAATAGAATAAAACCAAGAGGTAAGGTAATACTATAATATTATAAGGAGAGAAAAGCAGCTAAATTATACCAGTAGGGTTGTAGTTTCTACAAAATACATGATTACACATATGCCACCTGAATTAATAACCGAACGGCTTAAATCTGAAGTTTAGTTTTTTTTTTTTCAATCAGCACAAGAGCGATACATACTGAATGTCCCATGTGCTAATGTCTGTAGCGTTTATTGAATTCCATAGTCCTTTGCCCCTCAGATACCCCTGCAACTGTGATGCTTCAGACATAATTACATATCCTTTGGCAGATAAGACCGTTCACATTATTTCAGTATTTCAGTTGTATATGTAGCTGATTGCCTTCAGTTCAGTTATACACGTATAAAGAAGTTCTCTATTTCACATTAGTTATTAAAAATAGAGAAATCCTAAAATCATCTACAGTTCATGTTCATGCAATGCATGATTGTATGTGAGCCTCACATCTCACAACTGTGTGTATATTTCATTTTAAAAATGTGGGGAAAATGTCATTGCATCAGTAAAATTCAAATTGTAGAACCAAATCATGATTATGGTTTATACATGATTATAGTTTATACATGAATCAACAAATTGTGAAGTTTAATCTTTCCTGTATCTGTCCCAATGTGACTGAACATAATTTATCCACAATTCTAACAGTCTAGAGAGCATGATTTTGTAAATACCATAAAAGCATAGTTCCTCACAACAAATAATCTCCATTCACAGTATCATTATACTCCACATATATCCATGGATAAAATCTCCCACCCTGGAACATGTAGAAAAAAGATTAAATAGTGAAGCTTGAAGCCCCATACACACTATCAGATTTTCTGCTGATTTTTGTCTTCAGATTTACCAAAACCATATAATATGAGGTCAAACCTTAGGAGTTTCAGTTTGTATGCAATCAGGCAGGCCCTTGCACTACATGGTTTTGGTAAATCTGAAGACAAAAATCAGCAGAAAATCTGATAGTGTGTATGGGGCTTGAGCCTTTGGTCTGCCATACATGTGTTAGCAGACAATATAGTCAGAGGTTTTCCAGGTCTCAAAGTGCCGTGCTCCAGGGTTCTTTCCAAGATGTCATGTGGTGGAATTAATGTCAAGGGCAGCATTATTTCATAGTGACATGGTTTGCCAATTCCTAAGGTAATGATATACCACAACCACGTAGGCAAGGATATGTGGAAATCACTACTAAAGGCCATAAAGCTTACCTCTTCGTTGGCCCATTTGCTAAAACTTTGCTCTGCAGCAGAGTTTTTTACACTGATCCTGTTGTACCCTTAAGGTTTTGTATAATAGCTGTCTGACTGCTGTGGTTCCACCAGCTGACGCCTATGTTACAATTGTTTCCTGCAGTGACTACAGGTAAGCAGGAGGAATCACAGCAGCCAGTTGGGGAATCTGCTGTTTGGTATGACTAGGGGGTTGCATAGGACCAGTGCCAGGAGCTCTTCTAAAGAGTGAAGTTTTCCCAAACCAGACTTCAGACGGGTAATTATAATGCTACATTCTTCACAGGCTAGTTATTTTGGCATGTTTCAACCCCCTGATATGGTGAAGGAGGGTGTAGGCATGTACGGATTTGTAAATGGACTGTAATGACCCATTCACATCCTATGGGTTGGGCTGCACTGGGCAGCCTTACTCAACACAGTCCAAGCCAATTTGCCTTGAGTGCCATGGGTTCAAGACATGAACATGCTACATTTTTATGCAACGTAGCGACATTCTTCAGTACATACAGATGAATGAGATGTAACTTTGTGATATTTCATTAAACTTGAAAAAAGTAAACAGGGCGATGTGCCATTAAAAGGCATTAGCACCGCTTCCTTCACAGTGCACACCAGCACCTAGGATATAACACGGCTGTTGTTGTTCTTGAGCCCTAATAGCAGTGATCTCTAGCAGACTCATGTAATGTGTTTCCAATCTAGGACTGTCTCCTAAAGCAGTCTCTAACAACTTCTACCACATATCTGCAGTCTCTGACCATGTCTTGTACCATGCCCATAGTCTCTGCCTATGTCCTGTTGTATGTCTGCAGTCTCTGACAACTTTCTTCAGCATTACATTCAGTGACTATTGTGCCATATATCAAGTAAGTTGACCACCTCTAAAAATGGGAACGAGTGTGGCATGAGAGCAGTGTATCTTCATCTCAGTAAGCTTGTCTCCTTCCTAACATAGTCATTTGTGTATCACTTACAGCAACCAAATTCTACAAAAAAATAATGGATAGGGGCAGAGCTAAAATTCATGAATGCTGAATACTGAAGATCCAAACCTAAATGGCAAATTACTCCTTGGAAATACAAAGCACATCATTTACATATATTCAATACATGAACGGTATATGATGATATTTTTTTTATTTTAAATTAAAAAAAGCTTTCTAATAAGCCAGCATACATTGTAAACATTTTTAAATATTTTAGTGGCTGATAGCTATTCCTCCCATTTTTAGGCAGCCTGGCTGTTTATGAAGTCGATTTACTAAAAGCAAATAAGCTGTTCACTTTTCAAAGAAAGTTGCACTGTGCAGGGGAGTTTTCCTCAGAGCTTAGAGGTGAAGTATCATTTTGCAAAGAATAGCAGATAAAAAAAAAATGCATTTTTGCTTGCACATTATTGGATGATGGAAGTCAGCTTCACTTCACTTCATTCTCTAAGCTCTGTAGATAATTCTATTGCAATGTGCAACTTCCCTTGCAAAGTGAACCATCTATTGGCCTTTAGTAAATTGACCCTTATGTGTCATGTTTATAAGAATCAGGTTTACTCGATTATGTGTCATCACATGATTCCATGGTAAAGTTATTAGTTCCTCTTTAAATCACCATGATAGAAACTCATTTCGGTGTCCCATTGCTGTAACACAGTAAGTGTGGACGTTCATAGTGCCAGATTTGCAGTGGAATGTGAATACAAAGCAAACCTCACCCAGCCTGTCAGTCCTGGAAAGCATCAGTAGATGGGAAAACTCCCTCTGACTTCATTTGAGTATCCTGGCAGAAAATTGCCTTCCTCAAAGTTATTTTATTAATGTTAAGTCATGATTGGAGGCATGTAGCCCTCGGCTCACAATGTAAAGCGCTCTTTCTTCAGGCAAGGTCAGTCAATGATGATTCTCTCTACCCTAATTAGGAGAACCCTACACTGGATTATCCTCTACACTGCCCTGGCTACATTTTAAAAACATCACTTGGCAGTCCTAAATTAGAACAGAATAGTCATTTAAAATGATTGTTTTTTCTTTATTTAATTGGCAGTGACATTGCGACCTAAATCTGCACCTTAGAGCCTTTCGCTTTCATTTTATGCAATTTTATTTTTATTAACTGAAATTAAACTGAAGTGCACTATTTTATTGAATCATGACATTTATTGGCATGCACTGAGAATATCTTTTGTAATTTTCAAACACGTAAGCAAGTAATTTTTTACAGAGTGTACACTTGCTTATTACCCCATTGCAAGTTAATTTTATTGGAAAAGCTACATGTAAATTTTTACTGTATGATTTATCCAAAAGGTTGTACAATAGGGCAATGATGATATGCAACTTACAGTAAAATATGGTAACAATTAGGCTTCCTGTACTCCCATGGGAGACAGATTCATTCTGATTGGTTCTCTTAGTTAAATAGCCAGCAAATATCTACCCATGCAGAACCCTCGATAAGCTGTTTGTAGAGCCAAGAAAAAAAAAAATGTTCCAATACATATTCATCAAAAATCATCAAGCCCAATATGAAACTTTTAAAAAAACTCTTTTTTGAATATGCAGTTCTTTTTGCTTGTTTGCCTTTTCTTTTTTTTTAGCACTGAAACTTTCCATTCAAATGCTATTAACTTAAGACATTTACCCCTAAGTATCTATAAATAAATTTCACTTAGAAAAGAAATCACCATTTTGAAATAAAAAAAAAATAATAATTTTGGGAACCACTCTCCATAAAATATTACTGTTTTGTATTTTGATTATATTTCAAAGTCTTTAAAGCAACTATTTTCAAATGTTTTCTATTTCAAGAAATGTGCATGTTTTTTTTTTTTTTTTTTTTAAGAAATAGTACACTGTGCGATTTGTTCACAGAAAGATTTAAATAATAGACCTTATGATAATGCCATGTAATTGAGTGTGTTAAAGCTCTCAATAGCCCATTATATTTTCGCAGCACACTTGAGATCTTGCATATATACTTACATTTACACGTTCCATATGTGGAAACTTTAAATTAATAGGCAAAGTGTGTCTGCTTTGGCTTAAGGAGAGCCTCAAGCAATATAAAGACAGTCTTTATCCCCTCCTTCCTTCAGTCTCAGCAGCACAGACTAGGAAAGCAGCAGAGAAACAGAAGTAATTTAACTTGCTTCCTCTGGTACATTTCCATAGTGACATAGCCTGGATATGCACAACAGTTATGTATTAACTGCACTGCTAGAAGATTACATGAAACAGCAATCTGCTGTGCAAGGCTCTTAGAAATACAACATCAAAGACAGGCTTCACATTTGTCCCATGCTTGCAAGCCATCAATTGGCACAGTGCATAGCATTTACACCAGTGTGATCAGATGATATGTATGTTGCATGGATTATGACCTTTTCATTTCTTTTGGGGTTTTTTATTTCATGTAATTTTTTTTAATTACAGTTTATACATTTATTGCATATAAAATGCTGGTTGTTATTCTTATGTAAGTGATGGTATTATACATATGAGTTTGTGTGAATATATATATATATATATATATATATATATATATATATATATATTTATAATATATGTGTGTGTGTATGTACGTATACACACAAATAGAGGGAGAGTGAAAGAGAGAAGAAAATCTGGTTGCCACACAAATAATATTGCAAATGTAGTACATTTTAATCCATCGGGGGTGACCTTGATGGAATAAAATTGCTACATTTGCAGCATTATCTATGCAGCATCCTGATTCTGATTTTCTATAGTAAATTGGCAGTAATTGAGAATTTTCCCAAATAGTACACCAGTCAGTTTTTTTTTTTTTGCCATCAGTGTCACATTGCGGGGATTTCCCTTCACTTCCTGTCCCATAGCCAAAACAGGAAGCGAGAGGAAATCCTTCCAAAGTAATGCCATCTGGGCCACCAGAACTAGTGTCCCCATTGTAAGATTGCCCCTCTATTCATTTTCTGGTGTTAACCTAAAATGTGGGATTTTCTTTTACTTTCACTTACGATGATAAGGGGTGAATGGGAATCTCAATGAGAGGATGAATCTCCCTAATGGGGACACAGTAATAAAAAACAGACTTCTCCACTCTATCCAAAACTAAAAAAATCCTTTGCTTGCCTTTAACCAGCCCCTATCGGCTCTCTTCCTCTGAATGTTATCAGCAGTCTGGGAACAATTCCTACCGCTGACACCAAAGATGGGCCACTATTCCTCCTGCAGACAACAATGATAGGGCACTATTTACTACTGACACCAATGATAGGTCACAATTCCTCCCACTGACAACAATCAAAACAATGATTGGGCACTATTCTTCTCAATACCGTTGATGGACAAGGTTCCCCTCACTGACACCAACAATTAGGCATTATTCTTCCTCCACTAACCACAGGTTCTAGATGTTTTTTTACTGCCCATAACTCTCAACCCTGAGGCATTGTTTACTTCCACTGACCACTCATGCCAAGATAATTTTTCTCCAATTGGCCATAGTCTGGCTAATGTGAACCCTGGTTCACACTGACAGGGGGAATGAAATTGTGCGAGTGCAGCTGAACTCACGCAATTTCATTCCCGCATGTCAGTCCCAATTTCAGCAGCGATTTCATCTAAAAGCTTTGCACCCCGAAATCGCCAATAGTAGCAAAGAACCTACTTTTTGAAATTGGTGTGGCGTCACACCAATTAGGACAGTGCCATTGCTGGCAAAATTATTATTTTTTTTTTTTTTACACTTAGCTGTATATTTCTTAATTTCCCAAATTCAATTCTCTTGCTCCTAACGATCGCAGCAATACCACATATGTGTATGTTACTTGTTTGTACCTGTAGTACAGCCCAAAAACAATAGTACCCATTTAACTTTTTTTTTTATCCTACCTAAAACATACTGGGGTTATTTACTAAAGGAAAGTCCACTGTGCACTGCAAGTGCACTTGGAAGTGGAAAATAAAAAATAGCATTTTTGCTTGTACATGATTGGATGATAAAATCAGCAGAGCTTCCCCTCTTTTTATATCCTCCCTCTCAGATCTAATGCGACTGCACTTCCAAGTGCACTTGTAGTGCAAAGTGGATTTACCTTTAGTAAATGAACCCCACTGACACTAATTGACTCTGATACAAAAAAAATCCTGTCAAAAATAAAAATTAAAAAAAATGCTGACCCTGGCCTTGACCCAAACACTAACCCTGGCACTGACCTAGATCAAACCTTGACCTAGGTATTTTTTTGCATTTTTTTTATTTTAATTTTTTTTCATTATTCTTTATTTAATTTTTTACACACACTTTTTTTCTGCAAGGGGAGAGAAATACAATGCATCTCTCCCCTCCATTCACAGAAAAAAACAAAAAAAACAGGGGTGGGCTTCACAAAGACTGATCACTGTGATAGCCAATCAGAGGCTATCACAGCGATCAGGTGACCCAGAATCAGAAGTTCTGGGTCCCGATCGTTAGTACAGAGGCCAGGGCTCTCAGTGAGACTCTGGTCTCTGTACTGGGAGTGCGCTGTGCTCCCAACACAAATGACGATACACAAAAATGCGGCCCCACGAAAAATAGCCCAGCCCTGTGGGGCCCACGTGAAAAGAATACCTTAATATTTATTATAAGAAATTGTGTCTGAAAATACAGACAAAGAAAAGGAGCATACAAGCAACTCTTACCATTAAAACATATTTATTTGTAGTGCATGTTAGAAAATGTAAGTTATGTTTGATTGTTATGCACAAGGCCATTACTTATATTACCTCAATTTTCCGACCCATTGCGCTGAAATAATCACATCAGAAATAAAATATGAGCGTAATTGTTCTTTGGCCTGCAAAAAAGCTCTACCCAATAACTCTTTTCAGTTGAGGTTGTTCAGGGATTTAAAGCTTTTACGTCATAACTACAGGAGGTCCCCGAGTTACGAACCTCCGACTTGCGAACGACTCCTACTTATGAACGGGAGGCGGTGTCGACGGGCACATCGGAAAACGATGTTGGAAAACAGATAAAAACATCGGAAAACATTGGAAAACCACATTGGAAAACATTGGAAAACGAAGTTTCTGCCATTCTGTGCATGCGCTTCTGACTTACGAACAAATCCGACCTAAGAACAAACAGGCAATCCCTCATGCATTCATAACTCGGGGACTGCCTATATATAAAGTCCAAGCCCAGCTCCTAAATAAGCCATGTTAGGTTGGATTGACAGTTAAGCACTATGCCACTATAAATACCTGTTTAGTTTGGTTAGTATCTATTGCAAGACCTACCCTAGCTAAAAGCTTGTCTCAGTAAGGTTGATTTCAGTCTATAGTTCACACTTCGTACAACCCTGAGTTCAGCCTCTAGGCAGCAGACTACTGGTCTCATCTCTGTATTATTATTATTATTATTATTATTATTATTATTATTGTGCCAAGTAGAGGGGAAGGATTTCAAATCATACCCTTGTGAACAAGAACACTTTCTAAGATAAAAAATAAAATAAAAACAGAACTAGGTACAAATAATAGCAGTCTTATGTTAAGGGGATTTATCATATACATATACTGTATGTGTGCTGAAATAACTTCTAAAATAAATATTATCCGAGGGTGGTTACGGATTCCCTCTATTTATTCCATATGCTTATTAATTTGTCTATTCCTATAGTTAGCTAGTCTATTAAAACTCTGATAATGTTACTATTGATAGCACAATAATATAAGGTTAGTTATGAAAACAAACACACTGCTATATAAAACAATGTCTTATTTATTTCCCAAGAAAATAGGAAAATGATAACATGAAAATACTATAGAGCATATAACAAAGGAACATCAAAGGTACTTATCGCAAGGCTGTCACCTAGACACTGTCTCGTCAGCTGTGCTCAAGATGGTAACAGAGAGAGCCACGAGGCTCAGAGAAACATCAGGCAAGAGCGAAAAGAGCCGATTTCCCTTCTGTGTGCACTTTTTAAACGTCATGAATACACGGTCCAGACCCAACCCCATTGCCAGCCCATTTAGACCTTTGACAAAGTATTTACAGGGCAGTCCTCCTCAATATATTATATTACTGTCCGTTCTGCTGTATTGGCCTCTAGGGGCAGCATTGTCCATGTATCATGTCTGTGTCCTGGGTCAATCTTCAGTGCCTGTTGATCCTTTGATCTTTGTAACTCACCTTCATCAATCATCCTGCCAGCCATGGCCCTCTTTGAAGCTTGCTTGCTTAGCTTTATCACACCAGTCAATCAGGAGCCAAGCTTTTGTTCAGCCTTGCTTCTTTCAGATGAATATTCTGATATGCTACAAAGCTTTGATGTGCAACTTGTTACATTCCAGACAGCCCCAAGAATGCAAAGGCTTGGTATAGCCATAGTTCATATTTCAAACACCTCTTGCCTTCCAAACATACCTGCTTTGTGCCTAAAGGGCGCATATCACCCTTCTTCAGAGAGGGCTCCTATGGAACAGTCCATACCTGTCTTAACGCGTTGCGCTTCCCAACATGTGTTTCAGAACCAGTTCCTATGGAGCAGTCCATAACTGTCTTAACTTGTTGCGTTTCCCAACATGTACTTCAGAAACTGCTCCTATGGAACAGTCCATAAGGGTCTTAACATATTGTGCTTCCCAACATATGTATAGCCATAGTTCATAATTCAAATACCTCTTATATTATGAAATAAAACATGTTGCCTTCCAACATGTGCAATGTTCATATAAAATATTTTAAATAATAATAAAAATACAATTTGAACATACTTTAACTATACTTGCTGTACATGCTTGACCACAAAATTCAATTTCTCTCTAAACAAGCAGCAAATAGCTTATTGATAATGATGTGAAGCTCCTTTATAAGAACAGTGAGAAATATGGGCGGCACAGTGGTGCAGTGGGTAGCACTTTCGCCTAGCAGTAAGAAGGGTCGCTAGTTCGAATCCCAACCACAACACTACCTGCTTGGAGTTTGCATGTTCTCCCTGTGCCTGCGTGGGTTTCCTCCGGGTACTCCAGTTTCCTTCCACACTCTAAAGACATGCTGATAGGTTAATTGGATCCTGTCTAAATTGTCCCTAGTATGTATGAATGTGAGTTAGGGACCTTAGATTGTAAGCTCCTTGAGGGTAGGGACTGATGTGAATGTACAATGTATATGTAAAGCACTGCGTAAATTGACGGCGCTATATAAGTACCATAAATAAATAAAAATTTAAAAAAAATAAATATAAGTGATAATATCATTGTGAAAGAATTCCCACACTATTTAAACAGCCTTTTGGTAACATACTATATGGATACATCCCTCTCAGTTTTAAATGCACATGCATTGGTAAGCAGCTGGAGCTTCTTTCCAGAGTAATTCTAACTCTCTAGACAGGAATCCCATTATCTAAATTAATTATTTCAATGTTCTAGCTTACATTATGAAATTTGACAGACAAGACATTGAGTTACTTCACAAGTGTAGGTTTTGCAGTAGAGTTGAAGAGTTCTTTTACTTTTGTTAGTAGAGCGTTGTACCGTGTCAGCCGTTGATTAAGTTTAAGTGACACCCTTTATTGGCTAACTTGAGTTATTAAAGATACAAGCTTTCAAAATAAGTTAGATTGTTTTGTCAGGGTATATACAGTAATTGTTTTGGAAGGTGTACTGGGGGAAATTTACTAAAACTGGAGCTCTCAGAATCTGATGCAGCTGTGCACAGTAACCGGCTTCTAACTTTCACTTGTTCAAATGAGCTTTGATGATAAAACTTAGAAGCTGATTGGTTACTATGCACAGCTGCACCAGATTCTGTGTGCACCAATTTTAATAAATCCCCACCAATGTGCAATAATTTGCAAAATGTGCTGAGTTTTCTTATAGGTCGGTAAAAATAACCTAAAATATTACTTTGTTGGGAAGCAATATAAAACAATCAGTTTTATCTGTAAAGTAAAGTGTGAACTCTGCTAATTAATGTGAAATTCCTATATTTAGCTTAGCTGTGCAGCTTGGTATGAAATACCTACAGCATGAAAACACAGAGTCATTTTCTGCTTTTTTGGTAGGCTCGGTTCACACCTGTGCGTTTTTTGGTGCTTTTTGCAGAAGGCACTACAGTCCATTTAACGTGGTTTCCTATAGGACACGTTCACCTCTGTGCTTTTTTCAGCCACTGCATTTTTGGAAAGGGTTAGAGACTTTTAAATTCAAAACAGTGCTTTTTTACTTTTTTGGTTCAATAGACCTCAGTGGAGAAGCTGCAGAAAAGCATGTAGTGCGTTTTTGTCGTGATTTTACCGCTAATTGCGTTTTTGCGTTTTTTTAATCTGCCCAACAACAAATTGGCCCAAAAAAAGCATAAAAACACAAAACACATCAAAACGTGTGTCCAGAAATGCAAAAAGCACTGAAAATTGCACTGAAGAATGCTTCAAATTCAACATGCATAGGTGTTAATCGAGCCTAAGGGTAGGAAATCTGGAAGCAGCTGTAGAAAAAAATTGCTTTAAAAAATGTTTAATTCCTCAACCTTATATAACCATTGTAGTAACCCTCCACAAAATATGCTACCTAAGCAGATTTAACTCTTTCTGATATACATATTCTGAATTCAAAAGTCAGTAGCTAAACCCTCATCTAAATTTCCAGAAATAACTCCATCTGATCCCCAAGGTGGGCTGAGGAGTCTCTGATGCAATGACTGTGATTGACAACCTGGCTGCACCCTCTCTTTACTGTGCAATAGGCAAGATGGTAGTGCCCAATTGGAGAATAACTGGGTCTCTGGGAATAGATCCAGTGGAGTTTATGTTCAATTTATATTTGCTGACATTTCTGTAAGCTTTAGAAAAGGAAAGGTTTTCTTTAACTTGCACATGCTTTCAAAGTCATTAACACATTTTTTTTAATATAGCTGCTGTAATTAACTGAAATCCATCTTCATACAGAAATGCAGAAAGCCATCTGGAGGTTGGTATCAAGCTCACAGCTGCAACACCTGCTGTGAAAGGGAAAGTACTTAGGTAGATTTAAGGGAAGAGAGATGGCTCAGGGTGAGTGTCACCATTGTACTGATTTAATTTTCCCTTGTATTCCATAGAACAGTAAGGAGCTGAAGTAGGGGCACCCAGTCTGTAAAACTGCTAGCTCTAAAAAATGTGTCCTTGCTGTGCAGGTATATTGAGGATTGCTTAGTTCTCAATTTGAAAAAGCTGGTTGCCTGGCTGTCATACTGACCATCTGACTTCAATACTTTGCAGTATGCAAACTGTTAGTTTTGACTTTACTCTGTTTGATCTGTTATTTTGTTTTGGCTCTAGCAGCCTCTATATTTATTATTATTACAGGTACTTATATAGCGCCATCAATTTACACAGTGCTTTACATATATATTGCACATTCACATCAGTCCCTGCCCTCAAGGAGCTTACAATCTAAGGTTCCTAACTCACATTCATATACTAGGTCCAATTTAGACAGGATACATTCAACCTACCAGCATGTCTTTGGAGTGTGGTAGAAAACCAGGGTACCCAGAGGACACCCACGCAGGCACATGGAGAACATGCAAACTCCAGACAGGTGGTATTGTGGTTAGGATTCAAACCAACGACCCTAGTGCTGCTAGATATTTCTCTCATGATAGGTCTACTTTTAAGGGTAACTATATTTTTTGTGACATTATCTTTTTAAATGATACTGTTTTCTCCCCAGCACCCTCTGAGTAATCAACTTGCCTGTCCTCTCTCCTCCAGGGGTTTCTGGGGCTGACATTTAAAGGATAACTGCACTAAGGGCCCTGTCATCCCACTCAGGTCTGTTGTGACAAGTTAAATGCTCATGCGTTAACACATGTTATGTTGCACTTTATTGTGCATTGCCATGAAACACCCTGCGCATTTTAATGGACAAACTAATGCACTCCATCAGGCAACAAAAATGTACATATAGCATTGTTGGCAGCACATGGTGGTGCGTTACTGCACATTTTGTTGCAACACGACTGTTGAGGGAAGGTGCACTGACGTGCCATTTAGAATAAATGGCAACATGTGTTACTGCATATTGCGGTAACAGACGGTTACCACAGTGCACTGTTGTGAATGCAGCCTGGAAATCTGCTATCATTTGCAAAATCTTTCTTCACTGTCCCGCTGATACATTTTTATCTTCTCAAGAAATGGACCAGTAATGACTCTTTGTATTATTTGTGTGAAGATATCTAAGCTAAAACTGAAGCTGCCTTCATATCCAATAACCTATCTCAAGAGTAAAGCTAACAAAGTCTCCTTTTATTATTTCCTGTACATTTGCAGGTTTGACTGAATCTCATTGAATAGCAAAGCATGTCTTAAATTATGCAGCAAGTACTAGAAAGATGTATTTTTGCTTTTTGTGCTGTCCTTGCAGACCTTTTATTCCTGACTATTTTTAGTTCTAAGACTGGTTCTAAATTCCAGATCAATATTTGACTATGTAATTTCTTTTAACTTCTTGACTTGGATTCTGCGTATTTCTAGAAAGGGACTGTTTTTAAACTAGCATATACCAAGCTGGCATTCGCATATGATACAACATGCCTGCTTTGATGAACAGAGGCTGTAATTTACTTCCAGACTTTAAAATAGACCCTTGTTTTAAATGAACCTGCACATAATACATACAAACATATAATAAGGTCTATGCTAAATGCAAATTATCGTGGAACTTGGTATGTTGTAAACTTCAAAAAAAGTTTTTAAGAGACCAACTCAACGCCACTGTACTAGTTGCTTCCACTACGAAAGCATATGAAAATGCTATAGTTTAAACCTTGGTGATGAAATATACTTCACTGTGCTATTGAGTTGCTTGTTTAGTGCTAATATGTTTCAGTAATGTTGATTCAATTGAACTCATCTCAATGTCTGTGCTGTTTTTTGTAATCTCCCCAAGCCGTTTCACATCCTGGAATGCTCCTAGGTGTAGTAAATAACATCATTATTTAGCTGTAGTCCACTAGTTAATCAATGTATAGAGTGTACTTCTTCTGTGTTGCTGACCTCTACAGCTATACTTCAGCTTTCTGCCAAATATAATATTTTAAAGCATGACAAAATGTCAAATAGTATTATATTCTCTTTTTCAGAAAGAATCTTTGAAAAGACATTGCACTTTTTGCTTGTATTAACGTTTTAGCTGGTCAGGAATGGATTGGAGACACTTGGACTGCTGTTTGCTTGCATGCCCTGTGTGCAAAATTATAAATAACTGTAGACAGCTAACAGGGTAGCTACCTCAACCCTTAAATTATAACATAAATAAGTTGTACAGGTCCAGCATTTACTAAGGTTCTAAGATTTAGTACCCTTCCTGTTAGTCATAGAGCCTTTTGTATTTTATGCTAGTGAATGTGTAGTAGTTTTTATATATTTTCTTGCTTCCAAGAGAAAAAAAATTAAACAAGTATTATTTATTTGAGAGTGTCTCTAAAAAAAGAAGCGGTCATCGATCAGAAAATAGACCGTAAGGAAAAATAAATTTTGCATGGTACATTTAAAGGTACAGGGCAGCTGGCCATGTTACATAGTATAATCATATATAACGGAAAATATTAGCAGTAGCAGTAAACATTTGACATAGAATGTTTGTTGAAACTACTCATATATTTTAAAGTACCTGGGGAGGATGCCCAAGGTATTTATCAAGGGAATAGAACCCGGTAAGTGTAAAGAAAGGGGAGGGGGCATTTTCCAACCTGTAGGAGTAGAGGAGATTAAGCGCTAATAAGTTTAGAAGTAGGAATAAGAGAGAAAAAGAAGAGTGGAGGTATAGCTAAAATATCACACACGCACCAGTATATACCTATAGATATCCACAGCCACGTGATTAGGGTATAGCGAAGGAGGAGTCAGTGCAGTTTTTTATATTTAGCATAGCATTTAAATTATTCCAAATAATACCATTTTTGGTCTGATCAATCAAAAGTCTTGACTCTGAAGGCTGCAGTGAGGTCTTCCATGTCTTGAATTCCATTCACACTTCTCCGGCTGAAGCACTGACATTCGGACAGAGGGTCTAAGACCTCTGCCCCACACCTCTGGCAGTTCCAGTGACCCAGGGTGAGAAGGTGACGGTCACTGCCCAGCAGCAGATCAGGATTCAGAGGGAAAAGGGAGAGGAGGTTGTCTTCCTCCCTCCCCAACAGTCAGCTAGAGCAGAGTCTTCCCTCCCCAGTTGCAGATCCACAGTCGTAGTGGATGGGACTTTGGTTTCCACTGACAAAACCCCAGAAAAGGGTCTGGCATTGGGACAGGAAGATATCGGCCTTGCTCTGCAAACACTGGGGGATTTTCATCTAGTAAAAGTGGATGCGACTAAGGTCTCTACCTGTATACCCCAGGGATGCTGGGCAGTTGGCTAAGTGACAGAGTGAGCCCAGCCACCCTATCTTCTCTCCAGCGGCTGAAAGGACTCCAGGGGAAAGGACCAGTCTGCACTTCTCCCCAGCTGTGGGTATGTTCTACAAGAGAGGCAGAGGTTGGTTGGGTGAGTAATGCTCTGTTTGGTACAATTTGTTTGGGGTACTGTGTGGGTACGGGCATTGGGGACTGGAACTATGGACTAACTTTGAAGTCAACCCGTTTGGTGTCTCCTTCTGTGTTAGTCCCCTGCTGAAAGGGGAGATATGTGACGGGAGTCACTTTGGGCAGAGGACTTGTGGAACCCAGATTACCTTAGAGAGCTCTGGAAACTCCTGGTCCAGCTCTCCCTGCCCCACCTATCTGTAAGTTACCCTGTGTCTATTAGGGGTGCAGAGTGACCTAGAACCCCAGTCGGGTCTGCACTAACCAGACTCACTGTACAACCACACCACACTCAGCATTTAGTTTTACCCCTGTTATCCTGGGTCTTATATGTGAGGTTTGTATTGAAAGAATGAAGGGGCTCTTTCACTTGGGACAGTAATATTTCTGAACAATATCCCTCAAGAAATATGAGGATAAATTCCACCTTTCGTCTCAGACCATTGCTAGATAGTTTGAGGTGGGGTGGGGGTATTTGTGTTTAAGTGCCTGTATTCCATTGTTCTAATGTTTCTATCTGCCTTGGGAGCAAAGTATTATGGGATGTAATTGTGTATGTGGATTAGATGCTAGAGGGGGAGGGGGATTTCTCCAGCAGCCCCTCCTCAAGAAGGTCTACTGTTGGAAAGTTGAATACACCTGTGTGTCATATTACTGGAGGAGGTAAAGTTTACCCCGCCCTGTGTCATTATGCAAGGATAAGGGGGTTGTCCCCTGAGTGTATATCTCTTTGAGCCTGTGTTTGAATAAACAGTATTATGCTTCTTACCACCCTACACTGATGCCTTGACAAGTGACTGGGTGGGCTAAGGGATCTTGGATGGTGCTGGTACCGGGCAAGGGAAGCTTGTATTGTGGACATACTCTTCTGGAGTACGGGGGTCCATCACATAGGGCAGTTACAAAAAATATGTAAAAGTGAACCTGTATATGTTCCACAATGCCAACAAGTAGCACTATGTTGTGGAACAAGTTTGGCGAGATCTCCTGATATTTATTGCAGATGAAGGCTTTATGGGCAAAAAACAGTATCCTGCTCTTTTGATCCTCCATAAATTTGATTTGTAAGTCCCTCTTCTATTTGTTTAGAAACTGAGGGTCAGTCTGTGAGTGTGAATAAACAAGAAATTGGTAGCTAAGAGATAAAGAACTCCTGCGGGCTTGACAGAGCTCTTTAAAGGGTGACACTTTCCAGGTGAGATGTTTGGGTAAAGAGTGTAGGAAATGTGATAACTGGTGTTGGCACCAGGTGATGAGCTCGGGGACTTTATAAGCAGCAGAAATGGAGGAGAAATTGCTCCATTCAGTCACTTATTGGAGCTTTGCTGTTCTCATGACTCAATCCACATGCGAAAGAGTTTATTCGTATGACTCAGAAGGAACTTGGTGGGGTTGATTTATTAAAACTGGAGAGTGAAAAATCTGGTGTAGCTCTGCATAGAATCCAAACAGCTTCTGGGTTTTTTGTCAAAGCTTAATTAAACAAGCTGACGTTAGAAGCTGATTGTCTACCATACACAGCTGCACCAGATTTTGCACTTTCCAGTTCTAATAAATCAAACCCCAGGGTGTCCTAAAATATGAGTCATAGGGGAGAAAAAGCTCCAAATGTTAAAAAGAGAAAAGTATCAGTCCATTTCCCGCAGTGTTGGGTCTTTTAAAGCATGCTTATGCAAAGTCTTAGGCACATGTTGTCCTGCCCATGGTGTACCAGTTAGTGGTATAGGTGAACAGTCTTGTTCAAAAGAGACCCAAAGTTTAAACGCACTGTGCCTGCACCAATGTATCACTCATGCCGTGTGTACTGAAGTGTAATAATGTGCTGGGTCTGGCAATCCCACACCACCCCTAGCTTTTGGCCTAATCAGAATGTCGCTGCTAAAGCGAGGTTCCCTGCCCTAGAATAGAGGAAAGAAAAAGAGATTTGTATTGGTAATGTCTTGGAGCAGGTATAGCAACAGGGGCATCACGTTTAATTTAAAAAATTTACACCGCCTAAACGAAGAAAGTGCAAGATCTGCAGGTATTTGTATGCCTAGGTATTTGATAGATTGGGTTACCCACTACAATGGAAAACTAGGGTGAAGGGCCTTCAAAGTAGAATCATTCAGGTGTATGTTTAAAGCCTCAGATTTTTTCAGATTACTTTAAAGTTTGACAAGGCGCAATATGTCTGCCCATATGTTAATAAAAGGGACGGTAGTGAAATGGTTGGATTTACCATAGAAAAAAAGGTTGTCGGCATAGGAGGCCACCTTGTAATGATATTCCAATAAAAGTAAGCCAGAAATGTCTGGGATATTACAGACCTGTTGTAAAAATAATTCAAAGGTTAAAATAAAAATCCGAAGGGATAGAGGACAGCCTTGTCTAGTCCCGTTGTAAATATTAGAAACAGCCTGAATCAGCTTCATTAATGCAAACAGTCACTGTGGGTGTAGATTATAAAGCCTTGATCCAAGCCAGCGTGGGTTCTAGAATCCCTATATGGGCTAAAGTATGCTGCATGAAAGTCCAGTCAAGTCTATCAAAGGCTTTTTCTGTGTTGGTGGACAACAGAAGCATGTCTTCCGACTCCTCTCGCCTGTTTACAGAGCTCTGTAGCTCAAGCTACAATTTGCAAACACAAGCAGATGATTCAGCCCACAATTTTTTAAGGTTTCAGTGAGGCAGAGGGACCTAGGGGCAGGGAGATTCTACTGTGCTGCCTTTTTGGATAATCCACAGTGCTCTTGTTCATTGACATGTAATAAATGTTTATTAAAAAAAAAAAATTATAACGCATAGGTTTAAAAACATAAATACTTTTTTAATTTATTTTATTTACCTAAAACTACAATAGTTCCCCTGTAAAGGGATGATGTTTGTAACAATGCCAATCATTTCTACAGTACATTCATGGCAATAAGCAACCAAATTTGCTGTGTACAGTAAACACCTGAAAAAACATGCAGTTTTTAAGCTTGAGATTTTGAATGTATAACTTGCCTATCTTATTACATAAGCAAAATGTAATTGTATGAACTTGTGGCCCTTGAGATATAGTCTGGCGTTTCTCATTTAAAAAGAACCAGTAAGCATGGTCTGGAAAGTTTAATTTTGATTGGGCTACTGTTATGGTAGCATGACACCATCAACAAGGTGCTGCATAAAATTAATGGAGAGCAAGCCACCTATGGAACTCGCATAGATTGCAAACTTACCTGGCATCTTGTATTGTGCGGGAGGTTTTCCAGAAAACTGAAGGTGTGACTATACAAGACACTGTACACCAATAATTATATTTATTATATATGTTGCAACTGTTAGGCTTAATCTACTGCCGTGTGCAGGTGACAGAACACTGTAATGAAGCATCAGTGTCAGACTGGGAAAAATGATTAAGGACAAAGCATTGCCGCCTATTAGCAAAAAGTGCCTGAACGAGGATATTTAAAGCAGAATTACCAAGTATAATTTTTAGTGAAAGCTTCAGATTTTGAAATATTGAAAACTACGTATGTAATATTTTATTAACTGGGTTTACATATACTTTAATTACAGCATATCACAGTTTTTATGAACTTAGCCAAGCCCAACCTCTCTGGCACTTGCCAAAGTTACCAGAAGGCTAGCAAAGAATGCCCATGAGCCTGGTTATCAAGATGCTGCTCACCCTATTATTTATACTTTACACTACAACAAAATTTCTCCCAAAGGTTTTAATGCAGCAAAAAAATAAAAACATTACACAAAAAATGTAAAATAATTATTTATTAGTACAAATAATAAAATTCAAGTTCCAAAGGGAACACGCTGTTTAAAATATAAGCTCTGGTTTTTGTGACCCCCAAATGCAATTCCAAAAAATTATGTCCTTAGAACATAGCAAGTTATCAGAAGGCTAATCCAGGTCAGAGAGCATAACCAAATGGTTTGGAATAAATACATTTAAATTCTTACTTTTATACTTTTTTAAAAAAAAAAGTTCCCTTTAATTATTTATTTTCCTCAAATATATATATAATCTTATACCTTATTAATTGCTGGGGAATTTTTGTGGCCTTATGTTTTAATACACTTCATAAAAGTCTGCCATGCCTCAATGAATATCTTGTTTAAGAATAGTATCTAATAAAAGTTTATGCAGCTTTCAATTAAGCCATTTTTGGGGGTATGTGGTACCCATGTTTATAGATTTGGAAAAACAAAGCTGTTTTTTTAATGGCCTACAGACTTGCGATCAATTTAAATTTATGGGTGAGAACACTTTAAGTGACCTGTAACAAATCTGTTCCCTTCATAGTTCCAGACCAGTACCTGCATACAGAGAACAGGATGCTGTTCATTAAGCAGAGATTTGGCTGTTAATACTTTTTTTTTCAGTTCCTCTAAATTTCATACACTATGCGAAAGTGATATGTGACTACACAGATCAAAATAGCATTGTAACTTAATAGCTCTATATGTGCTTTACAACTAGAGTACACATGATTTAAAATTTGAAATTTAAATATTTAAAAACTTAAACCTAAAATTTTAAAATGCACAAACCTGTAGAAAACTTTTTGAAAAATATTTATGAATGAATTCAACAATGCAAGGAGCATAGTGCAGGAGCCCATAACAACCAATCAGAATGAATATTTTTAGTATATGCAGTATGTTGAATCAAGATTGATTGCCTTTTAATTACTGCAGTTTTCAGGTCAACTTTCCTCTCTTTCCCTTAATATGTAACTTAGTCTCATGTACAGAGACTACCTCTCATTTTAATGGTCCATAACTACCAGTTTACATCCCACTTCATTTCCCCAGGGCAAAATGGTTCTTCTTTTAAAGACTCAATAATTAGATTGATGTTGTAGTATGCAGCAACCAGTCAGAAATCATCTTACATGTGTGTTACGGCTGTAAACTTGCTCAAAGCTCAACACTTTAGGCTGCATTCACACCTCGCATATTTTAAAGACGATTTTTTTGTGCATTTTTGTTTTGCACAACATCCATTAATTTTAATGGGCTTTCCTACGTGTGACAATGCAGCAACGTAGCTCATGAAGCTTTTTTGCCGTGTTCCAGTTTGCACATTTTCCTGAATGTTTTACCATATGTGTGCTGCATTTGTGGTGGCACTGCAAACACAACATGTTTTTTAGTGCACTTTGTAAACTCCTAGGTGTGAATGGAGTCTAATGCCGCGTACACACGATCGGAAATTCGTCCAGCAAAAGACCGATGAGAGCTTTTGGTCGGAAAATGTGACCGTGTGTATGCTCCATCAGCCAAATTCCAGCCAGCAAAAGATTGAGAGCATGTTCTCAGTTTTTCGGTCGGAAAAAGATCGTCTGTAGCAATTCCGACGCGCAGAATTCCTACGCATGCTGCTTGGAAACAATTTGACGGATGCTCGGAAGCATTGAACTTCATTTTCACAGCTCGTCGTAGTGTTGTACGTCACCGCGTTTTTGACAGTTGAAAGTTTAGTGAACTTTCGTGTGACCGTGTGTATGCAAGCCAAGCTTGAGCGGAATTCTGTCAGAAAAATTTTGGAAAATCCACTCGTGTGTACGCAGCATTAGGGAGCCTTATATTGAAGTGAAGACAAACTGCTAAATTCACAGCTGAAACACATGTATCATTTTGCTCAGCCAGCTTTTTAAACCCAACATCAACGCTGGCAGGCTATGACCAAGTTTTTCTCTTCTCCAGTTAAAGTAGTACTTAAACCTCAGTGTTTTTTTTAACACATTGAGCCCAATAAAATAAACATTCTCCAGTAACGTATTTGTTAAAATCTTTACCCCGGCACCTGCAGTTTACAACTTTTCAATGCTGGTGGCTCCTGCTTTCTCAGTGTTGCTTTCCTGAACTTCAGTCATCACAGGGAAGAGTTGACAGTGCATTCTGCACTCAATCTGTTATCTTGGGTGGGGGAGGGGCATGGGTGTGCCTTGCCATCTTAGGTTACAGGCTTTTGGTTTTTATTGATGCACACAGTGTAGGGAGACACGACTCTAGTCTCTGCATGCAAGGGTGGCTTTATAGGATGATGCAAAAGAAAGGAGCCACCCTGAAGCAGGAAACTTGGGGCAGTGGTCATGGTGCCAGATTGAACTGGAATATAGGCAATGATTAAAAGATAAACAAGCTGCATACTCAGTAAGTGATAAAATCAGCTGCTGAAAATGCTTAAAAAAACTGAAGGTTTAATTCATTGTACTCTAATACAGTTTGGTCAAGGAGAAGCCCTTGTAGACGTTAAAGGAATAGCAGCACCCTGATGAGGGCAGCTTTGTGCTGACCCCTCCTATAACCCAGCTTCCTGTGTACTGGTCAATTTAGTAAAGCCTGATTGACTCACGGTGCTTCCCCATCCGCTCTAAGCCTGTATCTATTGTGCATGGAGCTGCAGGGGCTAAGAAAAAGACAGGTTACATTACTTACAGATACATTTAGGTGCCATGCACACTAGGAGCTAAAAAAAAAAAAAAAAAAAAAACGACGGAAAAACACTATTTTAAAAAATGCTCAATATTAGCGGTTTGGCTGGCGTTTTTCCATTTTTGTGCCATCGTCTTGCCGGCGGTTAGCAATGTATAGCACGTTGGTCCTTAACAACCGATGGCTCATCAGCTGTCAGCGGAATTCCCTTTAACAAGGGGCCTCCAGATCTCGGCCCCCCCATATGAATAAGTATGGGGTAAAAGTGAGTAAAAAAGCAGAGCCAGTTTGTTGACAAGTCCTTTATTAAATTTTTTGGAATTAAAACAAAATTCCACCGGTGTAGATCCAACGTCAATCACAATGAACCTGGGCCACCGACCTCCGCTTTTAATAATGGACACTGCATTCTTGCTCACTTTTACTGTGTACCCCATACTGCTTCATGGGGGGGGACCAGGGTCTGGGGGCCCCTTGTTAAGGGGTTTCCAGATTCCGATAAGTCCACCTTCTCGCAGACCCCCACAACCACTGCCCAAGGTTGTGGGGAAAGAGGCCCTTGATCTATTAACATGGGGACAAGGTGCTTTGGCTCGCCCCCCCTTTCCTGAACCATACCAGGCCACATGCTCAGATAAGGGTCTGGTATGGATTTCCACATTTTGGAGTGGGGTTCCCCTCAAAATCCATACTAGACTCGAAGGATCTGGTATGGATTGGGGGGGATCCCCACACTGTTTTCTTCTCACGTTTTAATTGCCGGCATTCTTTTGTTTACATTCATCTGTCAGCGGGGAACCCCACTGACAACTGATTAGTCATTCCTTTGTTAAGCATGTGGCTGACAGCTTGCTGGCCTGCTCTTGAACAACCAGCTATTCACTTGTGTTGTTAAAGTGGTTGTAAACCCTTACAGACCACTTTTACCTGTAGGTCCAAGAAATCTCTCCTAAACCTACACGGTTTAGGAGATATTTGCAAAAAGACAGGCACTGCTGTCTACGGCGCATGTGCCGTAGACAGCAGCGTGCAGGCACACTGAGCATGCCGCGGCTAACGGCAATATGCCGTTAGTGGCGGCTCCCGTGCGCATGCGCGGGAGTGACGTCATCGAGGCTCCGGCCAATCGCAGCGCCGGAGCCACGATACCCGGAAAGAAGATGGATGCTCCGTAGCAGAGGGGACAGCTGTGACATCGCAGGCTTCTGTGTCAGATAAGTGACACATAATGGGTTACTATGCGATGCGATGCATAGTAGCCCATTATGCTTTACCTTTGCAGGGGAACAAAGAGGAAGTAAACCCATCAGGGTTTACTTCCTCTTTAAGGACGCCGACAACAAAAAAAAGACACCGGCGATTAGCAGCTGTCAGCAGAGTTTAGGAGCTGTTAGCATTTTTTTCTGCTGGCAAATCGCTGACAAAAACACAAAAAAAAAAGGTTTCCTGAACGTTGAAGCTTACAAAAAGCCTCTAGACTAAAATAGTGTGCATGGACACATAGGGAACACTTTCTACTAGGGGTCTTCAATAAGTTTCCGCACTTTTTATATTTAATAGAGCTAAAAAAAAGTGTGGAAACTTTTTGAAGGACCCTCATAGAAGCAGAAAAAAAATGCTCAAAAGCTGCTGCTAGAAGAGTTTTTTTTTTTTAAGCTAGTGTGCATGGAACCTTAGGGCTCATGTACACAAGGCAGTTCTCTTCTAAACACTGTAAACTTGACAGCTTGAAACCAACGGTGAGAAATGTACGTTTTACAGATTTTACATACTGAGTTTATGCAAGTTTAGCAGCGGTTATGAGCATTTGAGATTAGAAGCATTTTTTAAAGAGAACCCCAGTAGACCCTCCAAAATGCCCCCAATGCATGAAAAACAAGTACATGTTTAACTATTTCAGCCTTTTTGTGAGAGACGAGAGAGCAGCAGCTGAGAGAGCAGTGTGCTTGTAGTCTTATTTTTTGTGTTTTCACTATGGATCATGAGCATGTGTGAGGAAATGCTCCTGATGTTGCAGTTGCTTCGAAGATGTAGAAAATTGCGCGAGAAGACCAGAGTTCGTCGCTACTGGACTCATCCATTCAAGCGGGTAACAGCATATGGTGAAAATTGTGTTTTTTCAATATTTTTATATGTTTAAAAATGAGCAGAAATGGTTTCTCCTTCAAAAGCGCTTATAAATACAAACACGCATAACCGTGGTTACAAGCGTTTGAAATGCCAGTGAACTACAGTCCTGAACTCGATTTTTCTGCTTTCAAAAAAATGCTTGTAACCTCAACTGCCTCTAAACTACTATAAGGGCTCATGCACAGTGCAGCTAAAAAAAAAGCTGCTTTTTACAGGTGTTTGAGCTTTTATTTCTGCCTATAAAAGCTTGAAGAAGCTTGTTCTTTTTTGTGCTCTTTCTCACATTTTTATTGAGCTTTTTTGACCATAAGCGTTTTTTTCACAAACCCTCCTAGATAGTATTTTCTTAACCACTGTATAAACAAAACAAAAAGCTGTAGACGCTATAACTTTTGCGCAAACCAATCAATATACGCTCATTGCAGTTTTTTTTTTACCAAAAATATGTAGAAGAATACGTATCGGCCTAAACTGAGAAAAAAATTGCTTTTTAAAAAACGAAATTGGGATATTTATTATAGCAAAAAGTACAAAATATTGTGTTTTTTTTTCAAAATTGTCGCTTTTTTTTTTTTTTTATAGCGCAAAAAATAAAAACTGCAGAGGCGATCAAATATTACCAAAAGAAAGCTGTATTTGTGGGGAAAAAAAGGGCTTCAATTTTGTTTGGGTGCAGCGTCGCATGACCGTGCAATTGTCAGTTAAAGTGACGCAGTGCCGAATCGCAAAAAATGGCCCGGTCATTCAGCAGCCAAATCTTCCGGGGCTGAAGTGGATAAATGTGTTTTTGAGGGTAAAGAACATTTTTCTTTAGAACAGTTTATAGATTATGGATTGTGGCAGAGACTATAGGCAAATCCACATTATACTGTTAAATTCAGTAAACACTTCACTTTGTTGGATGTCTTAGTACTGCAGCACCTTCACCCATTTACCTTGTTTTCACAGACTGTTGCAATTATCACACATTTAAGACTATTATTTATATGTGCGGCAATTAGGTTACTGAAATATGACTGAATGCACCTTTAACAGGCCTGTGAGTGACTGCTCGTGGCTGCCGAACCCCTATCACATTCCTGTTTATTTTCACTGTCAGGATCATTTTTGCTATATTATTTTACCTGTGTCTGTTTATTTTCTGTTTATACAATTGTGCCTTTCTTTTGCTTCTGGTTTCATCAGATATAGGCAAAAGATTATATGTCAGATAAAACCACTAAATGCCAATGAACTGGAGTCCACAGCTGTGGTATTACAAATCCTATTGAGCCCAGGTTCACACTGAGCTGTGGGAATGAAGCCATGCGAATTCAGCTGAACTTGCACGATTTCACTCCCGCATGTCAGTCCCGATTTCGGCCGCAATTTCAGAGACATCTGCACAGATGTCAATGTAAATCTCAGCCCGAAATCGCAAAAAGTAGTACAGAAACGACTTTTTGAAATCGGTGTGGCGCCGCAAATGCAGCATCGCACCGATTAGGAGGGTGCTATTGCCGGCAATTGCCGCCAGTTTGACATGTCAAATTGCATGTAAAATATGAACCAGGGCTGAATCTCATTTTTGTTGCTTCTTTCTTACTTGACATATACATATACTGCTTTATTTGCTTTTTTTATTGATGAAATGAATGACAATAAAATTGTATTTCATTCTTCAGCAATAGGATTTGACAGAAGCTAGAACAATCAAGAGATGCATGGTAATATAATATATAATATTATATAATATATAATATAATATAATAACACACCTGTATAATAATGACAAATGTGAACTGGCTGAGCACTATTTTTGCTCTACCCTTACTACTTATTGCAAGACATCAAGTGCTGCAAACAGAGAGAAAACAAAACCCATGAACACATAAACCTGGCAAACATCTTGCAAAGATAAAACAATTATAGCACTTTTAAAAATAAGCTAGCAGGTAGAAGTACAACCCGTACCCATCTTTTTTGGGAACTGCTCTGTGAAGTCATTTAAAATCCTGCATATTCAAATGTAATTTTAAGGTTTGCAGATACAGGGGTTGATTTACTAAAGGCAAATAGACTGCTTACTTGGCAGGGGAATTTTCCCTTAGGTGAAGCAAAGGAGGTGAAGCTCTGCTGACTTCCATTATCCACTCATGTGCAAGCAAGAATAAAGTTTTTTGTTTTTTTTTTATGTTCCTTGCATGTGATTTGGAAAGTCTTTGCAACATGATTTTTTGTCACATTCACTACGTTAAGGTAAAATTACCTTGCAAAGTGAACAATCAGTAAATCAATCCCACAGTACTTCAGGAAAAAGGATGCTATGAAATAAGGATTTTACTGCTGCAAGTGCAAGCATGCAAGTCCAGGATGATCAGGAATCATGCATGTCTGATGGTGCAATACCAGGTTTTACCTATTTTAAAGCATAAAACATATTAAGTTTGCCCCCCAACCCTCACCCACTGTCACATTGTAAAGGCTAAAAGCACCTTTGGCACATGTTTCACCTTTATATAGGGTGGAACATGTTTCAGCTCCCCCCCCCACCCCTCGTCCCTGTGACAGCAAGCAGGGGACTTTCTCCCCACACCCACTGTCCCAATTCAAAACCAACGCAGCCGTGCGGGGTTCAGCCCACACAGCTACCTCATTTATTAACAAAGTCCTGAGAATGAATGAACTACAAGTACTATCGGTCACTGCAGCCGACAGCTTGTAGTTCCCAATAAGCTGCGAGGGCGCTGGTAAGCTTTTCTTAGTTCATTCTTTCTACAATTCAATAACTGCCTGCCCGTATCGAAAGTACTGAGAGTCTGCAGGATCCTGGCATTGCACCTGCGATCTGCTAATGGGTGCAATGCTTTACAGCTTGCAGTGTAAAAATAATAGATGCATATTTTTTCACCTACAAAAAGATGAGCATTTATTATTTTTTTTAAAAAGAATGAATTTATCCTTTAAAAATGCTGTGACCGCGGGTGAAAGATCCTCTCCCTGCATGAGTTGTCAGATCCTAAGAATGGTACAGCTGCACAGCTGTGTCGTTCATTCACAGACATGTATGAATGAAAAAACCACAAGTCCTGTCTTCCACCGCAGCAGGTGGCTTGTAGCTCGCAATGAACTGCACGTGCACTGATCAGCGTGCCCATAGTCACTTTATTCTTTCTCTAGCCTATAGCAGAAAGCCCATACAGAGGTCCGGCAGGAAGACTGTGCAGAAGCCTGACATTGCACCTGTGATCTGGAATTGTGGGTGCAATGCCTTTCATGCTCCTTTAAAAATAAATAAATAAATAATAATAAATGCACATGTTTACCTGCAAAATCATGTTCATTCATTTATTTATTTTAAAGGTGGCCTTTTCTTTAAATATAACACTGCCTATGCTTTCTTATTTCCCATCACAGCTCCATCCACACATGCTTTTAGAGCCTTTACTGGAGGCATTTGCTGTTGAGAAATCATGGTTTATTGTTGCTGGCAATGATTCGGATAGGTATGAGTAAAATTAATGTTAAGATTTTAGAAATGTACACAGATATTTTACCTTCTATTTCTAATGGTAATAAACTTATCTACAGACATGTAGGGATTGATTTACTAAAACTGGAGAGTGCAAAATTGCATGATAGCCAATCGGCTTCTACTTCTGCTTGTTCAGTTAAAGTGTTACTAACTAAAATGAGTCTGTATATGCAGTAAAGCATGCTTGTTGTACTCACTGTTGAACTTAAGGGGTTAATCCTCTACATTGTGTAAAAAGACTGCTTGATCCTGTATACACAGATCCTCCCTTCCCTGCACTGTCCCCCTGGACAAGTCCAGATAAGAAAGAGCCTTTGGAATCAGGCTGCACATGCTCAGTTTGCTGTGTATTTATTGCTAGAGAGGTTGTTTTTTTTTCTTGGGAGATTGCATGTGATCAGCACAGGGCCAATCACTGTCCAGACAGAGTGTTGGGAGCCCTGCATCAGCTCAGTGCAATATGAAAACTGCTTGCTCTGGGGGCACTCATGTGTGCTCACTCCCAAGCCGCCTCTGTGTCTCTATGAGACACACAGAGCGTGGTTCAGCCCCGCCCCGCCCCCACTGTGAATGTCTGAGCCAGTGAGGAGGGAGAGGCCTGGTCCATATAGTATAGGGAGGGTGAGCTGCACACTGAAGGTTTTTACTTTAATGCATATGTATGAAGGTAAAAAAACCTTCAGCCTTTGCAACCACTTTAAATTAGCTAAATGCATTCCTGGTGCATAAAAAAAAGACTGGAGCAGGCAGTATCCGGAGCAACTGGCCATGGTAACCGATAAGCTTCTAGTTTTCACTTTCTCAGCCTAAAGCATTAGAATCCTCTGCATTGTGCAAAAAAGCTGTTTGATCCTGTCTTTTTTGATCCTCACCTTTTTCTACAGTCCCCAATCTATCTGCTGATAGAACAGAGCCTTGGGGGTGCTCTGCACATGTTCAGTTTGGTGTGTATTGCTAGAGGGTTTTTTTTTTTTCTTGGGAGGCTGCATGTGATCAGCACAGGGCCAATTGGCACTGTCCAGACAGAGGGTCAGGGGTCGTACAGCCTCATAGGACAATCATGGGAACATAAAAACTCCTTTTATTAGCTTTAACCAGACACTGATAGAAGTCACAAGACTGCTATATACTGCTGATGAGAAAGGGTATTTAGCGGTTCATATTTACTAAAATAATTGCATTTCCATTTTATGTGTACTATGGAAGAGCAGATATAGTGAATGCAGGGTCCTGGGTTTAGTACGACCTTAAGGCTTTGTTTACACCTGTGGTTGGGGTGGTAAACACAGTGAGGTGCGTTTTTGTACTGCTACACCTTAAGTTTGCAAAGGCAGCGGGCAGGCGTTTTCTCGTCCGTGGCCATGATCCTTTTTGTGGCAAAAGTTAAACCCCATTTGGTGATCAGGCTGGCAGTAAATTAATGGAGCCACACTGCAACTGCTCCCAATGCACATAGTTGTCGTGCAGTAGTGCGGCATTTATGGGGTTAAAACAGGCAGTACGGAGGCAGCATATCATCATCTTGTTGCCTTTTAAATAGGCCTATAGCGGAGAGTGAAAATTGCTCAAGTCCATAAGGGGTATGTAGGTATGGGAGCTGAAGTAGTTAAAAACACTACTATTGGTGTCTAGATATGTCAGATCGATAACATCAAATACATCATTCAACCAGCACACATGTGCAAGCAAACATTATAGTTTTCATCAATCACAGTGCATCTTGTGACAGAAGAGCTATTACTGAAAAGTAAAGATGCGCCACCTGCTGACATGCAGCAGAAATACACAGCCTGGTTTCCATGTCAGTTATTTTTGAGACTGCATACAAATAGCTGAATTTTGCACCTTTTATGTTTCCTATGCATCGTTTCTCCCTTGCCTAACTTTAGAAAACCTCGGGTTTTGTTGTATATATGATTGCTCACTTCACAGCAGCATTGAACAACTATGTGTATTTCTGACATATGAATCATTATATAGATTTGGATTGCACTGAAAAAAGAAAAAACTAAATTCAAGAACAACATATCATCAGAGTCCAAAACAAGAGAGGCCATTTGTATGGTACAGGATGCTGAAGGCTGTGCAATCAGTGGTGTCAGAATCTTTAATTTCCATTTACAACAACTGTAGTTCAATCGAGCAGCAAGGTCACTACCGTCATGCTCAAGGTCTCTGAACATTATCTAGCCCTCCCTCTGTGCGGTCCTGTCTCAGTGATTTATTGTACTGGAACATTTCATAAAGCAGAGCGGCATTATTGAAATACAATAAAAATAGGAACTTTTCAATCAACTTATTAAGGGTGCTTAATCAAGATGGCAGCAAATAATACATATAATTATTCAGATTTGTCCAATGCAGGCTAGCAAAATACATTTACTAAAAAAAAAAATTGAACACCATGCATCAACTTTATACTTCTTATCTAATACAGATTTGTTTCAGACCTGCAGCATTTTGTAAAAAAAAAAAAAAAAAAAAAAAAGAAAAACTTTTACTCTATATCCTACAGTGAGGGAAAAAGTGTTTGATCCCCTGCTGATTTTGTATGTTTGCCCACTGAGAAAGAAATAATCTGTCTATAATTTTAATGGTAGGTTTATTTTAAGAGCGAGAGACGGAATAACAACAGAAATATCCAGAATGCGCATTTCAAAAAAGTTTTATACATTGATTTGCATTTTAATGAGTGAAATAAGTATTTGATTCCCTATCAATCAGCAACATTTCTGTCTCCCAGGTGTCTTCAATGCAGGCAACGAGTTGAGATTAGGAGCACTCTCTTAAAGGGAGTGCTCCTAATCTCAGCTTGTTACCTGTATTTCAATCTCTGCACCATGGCCAAGACCAAAGAGCTGTCCAAGGATGCTAATGAACATCTGAATAATTCAGAGGAGAACTGGGTGAAAGTGTTGTGGTCAGATGAGACCAAAATCAAGCTCTTTGGCATCAACTCAACTCACTGTGTTTGGAGGAGGAGGAATGCTGCCTATGACCCAAGAACATCATCCCCACTGTCAGACATGGAGGTGGAAACATTATGCTTTGGGGGTGGTTTTCTTCTAAGGGGACAGGACAGCTTCAAAGGGGCGATGGGCGGGGCCCATGTACTGTCAAATTGTTGCTGAGAACCTCCTTCCCTCAGCCAGGACATTGAAAATGGGTTGTGGATATGTATTCCAGCATGACAATGACCCAAAACACACGGCCAAGGCAACAAAGGAGTGGCTCAAGAAGAAGCACATTAAGATTCTGGAGTGGTCTAGCTAGTCTCCAAACCTTAATCCCATAGAAAATATGTGGAGGGAGCTGAAGGTTTGAGTTACCAAACCTTTAGTTTCTGTCACAAAATTTTGTAAATAAGTTATTTTTATCCTTCACTGATATGCGCTGATAAGGGTGGAACTGATGGGCACTGATAGGCTGCACTGATGGGCACGAAGGAGGCGGCACTGGTGGGCACTGATAGGTGGCACTGGTGGGCGCTGATAGGTGGCACTGGTGGGCACTGATAGGTGCTGATAGGCGGCACTGGTGGGCACGGATAGGCAGCACTGATGGGCATGATGGGCACTAATGAATGGCATTGATGGGTAGCACTGATGAGCAGGCACTGAAAGGCAGCACTGACAGCATTAATGGGCACTGATTGGTGTCACTGATGGGCACTGACTGTTGGCACTGATGAGCACTGATTGGTGGCACTCCTGGGGCTGTACTCAGGGCAGGGATGATCAGTGGCCCGATTACCTGTATATGTCTCCTCTGCGAGGACATGCCGCTCTCCTCGCCACACACTCTGTCAGTGTGAGATGAGGAGACCCGATAATGGGCACTTCCATGTTTACATGTGATCACATGGGTAAAGAGCCATGTCATTGGCTCTTTATCTAGATCGGGGTTGTACGTGTCCTAGAAACAAGGAATGGCCACGATTATCCTAGAAACAGGGAGCAGCCATGAGCGCGCAATAGTGGCCGTTCATATGACGTCGTCCCAGAACGAGAAGCATCCCGCCTGCCAGCCAAGTGCTCCCAATAGCAAGCCTCTTGTTATGGGGGGCAGTCGAGCAGGTCTGTTCCCGAGCCACGCTCCTGTGAATAAACATTGTCCAGGAGGTGTGTTACTGGCCAGATCACCAGGTAAAAAACAGAGGGGAAAAAAACTGAAGAAAAAAACAGATGCAGTCATCACATGTAATGATTGCTAAGCTGCAATATATTACATTTTTGGATTTGGGTTTCCAGCTTTGTGTGTGTATAATAGAGATGATACTTTGCCAGCATTGTGTAGTAGAGGTATTCATATTGTAGGGCAGACTATGCACATTTTTCTTTTTACTTTAGAATCTAAGGCTGCATCTCTCCTTTTTATCTGTCGTAATAGCTGTGTCATTTGTTGTAATTGGTGGAGACAAATTTATATGCACTGTTTTCTTTTGTATTGTGTATGTGGGGCTCTGGTCTATTATAGTCTTTATAGTTGTTGCAAGCAACAGGAGGTTTAAAATGCATAGCCATATAATGTCAGAGAGAAAAGCAATTTCATAAACACCAAGAGCCCTTACTGAGGTGTTCTGCGTAAGTCCTATTTTGAAAAATTTTACACAGGCACACGAAAACAGAAACTTTGTATACTTCTCAGCAGGTGATTTTCTTTAGATTTTTTTTTTTTTGGGTTGGGGGGCTGCATTTGAATCTTTCCTACAGTTTAGTTTATTACACTCACTACAGGTACATTTAGGATATGCTCAGCACTATTAACTTACATGTAGGCAAAGAGTATCAGAAATGTTTGACTCTTATTTAAAAAAGATTAAAAATATTGGGAATTCCATAATCACAAATGGAATCATGTAATTATACAAGCTTTAAAAAAACGTGCAATCTTTTCAGAAGCCTTTTTTAAGAACCTTGGCACCAGGTCACATGAGCAAGAATCGTGTCATTTGGCCACGTGGTCTCTGCTGAATGGGAGGAACAGTCAGTATGAACTCTGATGTTCTCTTTTTTTAGTGGAAATTGTGTGACCACACACATATTTGGTTATGTATATGACCAACGTGAAACCAGTGATTTACCCACAACTATTTAAAGTACACCTGAACCCTAACTGGGTGACATTTAGTTTGCTAATAAATAAAATACTGATTTAGGTTATATTTTCTTGTTTTTTTGGCATCTCTGTACTCCTGATCTTGCTAAGTGTTTCAATGCATACTCTAGCATCGGGTTCATATTTATGTTTTGGACCAGATTCCTGTTAGTAACAATGATTGACCAATTGGGAGACAGGAACAGAACGTCAACTCTACAAGGAAATGCTTACCTTGTGGTAGAACACTTGTTATTAATTAAAGGAGAAGTACGGCGACAGCTTGTTTGGATGTACTTCTGTGGATCACAGGAGTGCAGTTCGTTCTGCACTCCTGTTACCCCTTTTTCAGCAGACAGCGGGCTGAAGTCTGCTGATGTCACAGAGCCAGTCCAGGCTTGGGAACGATCACGACCATATGGTCAGGATCCGCTCACATGCCTGGGCTGGCACCCGGCTCAGACTCTCAGCGCACCTCTGAGAGCCTGAGCCAGCCTCTCCCGCCCCCTCCACAGCCCAGTGCTCCAGTGAGTGCTGGAGGGTCAGAGCAGACAGCGGTGACTGACAGCCACCAGCTCTCTGCTCAGGGAGCTCTGAGAACCAAGCAATCGCCGGTGTTTGAACCGATGCTGCATCCACCTAGGTAAGTATGATTCTACAATAAAAATACATTCCCATACTTCTCTTTTAATTAAAGCTGGAACTTTTTTCTACAAGTGGTTGGGGGTGGATCAGAAATGTTAAAGAGGGAGTCCACCTGAAAAATAATTATTAAAAGCCAGCAGCTACAAATACTGCAGCTGCTGACTTTTAATAAACGGACACTTACCTGTCCAGGAGTCCAGCGATGTCGGCAGCCGAAGCTGCCGCCGCCATTCTCGGTGAGGGAATAAGGAAGTGAAGCGTTGCGGCTTCACTTCCCGGTTCCCTACTGCGCATGCGCGAGTCACGCTGCGCGTTCTAAGTGGTCCCCGCTATCTCCTGGGACCTGTGTGTTTCCCAGGAGACAGCGGGGGAGTGCGAGAGGGGCCGTGACTCCCGCAGGAGTCTATTCCCCGAAGTGGGTGCAGATACCTGTCTAATACAGGTATCTGCACCCCCCTCCCCCCTGAAAGGTGCCAATTGTGGCAACGGAGGGGGGGGGAGGAATCAGATGAGCGGAAGTTCCACTTTTGGATGGAACTCTGCTTTAAATGAAGACTCAAAATGTTCAAATTGTGATAATGTTTTTGTCGTTTTCTTTTCATCTTCTGGCCATCTCTGAGAACTGAATCTCAGCTAGAGAACTGTAGGGGTGGGAGGTGCAGAGGATGTTAAAGGCTAAATTCACCTTGGCTGAACATGTTACATGTTACGTGTTTAGAGTGATGGCTCTGATTTTAAGCACAATGCCAGAAATGGAGAGCAACTGAGCATGTGAAGAGTGGGTGAAGCAGTGAAGTTGATTTACTAAAACTAGAGAGTGCAAAATCTGTTACAGCTTTGCAAGGTAGCCAATCAGCTTCTAACTTCAGTTTGTTCAATTAAGATTTGACAACAAAAAAAAATGGATGCTGATTAGTTTTTGTTATACCTGCAAAAGAGATTTAGCAGGACTTGAGTTTCTAACTAAAGTTCCACTTTAATAGCATCCATTGCAATTTGTTAGCATTTGGTTGACACATTTTTCAGAATTGTGGCTATTTTGATTAAGATGACTGACGAGTGAACCTTCATATGATAATTTCATTCAATTGCGTTGGAAGCATCAGGTAAAGTACTAGAACCGGATGTCTTAAGTATCAATCACTATCCCTGTTATCAATTGTGGTTTTAGTTTTACAGAACAGGTTGGTACTAAGCGGCGAATATGATATACTTCATCGTTTTTTATTGCAATGGCATTTTACTTGTATGATTTTTCTTTTATGATAAACTTGCATCTATTCCAAGTGTGTCCTCAGCTCTGACCTTGGTAGCATTAGATTAATATGATTTACAAAAGTATCACATACGGGAAGATTCCAACAAGAATCCAGAGATATAACAATGTTCTGTAATGCTGTTAGCAATGTAATGTGCTGCATTGCAGAAGTACTGAAGTGGTTATGAATATAAAACCTGTATGCCTGGATTAGTGCCATTTAATCTCATAAGAGAGTTGACTTCAGCACACAGCAAACTCTGACCTGCTTGCATAAAAACATATTTTGCTTCTCCTGATTTGTGACATATATGAGACAATTTAGTCATTATAAAATATAAATTTTATTGTTTTTTTCAAAAAAAAAAGAAGAAAACAAAGAAAAACTGGAAGTATAGTACAATGCCAGCCAAACCAACTGATGTTCACAGATAGATACATGTAACATTAATCACAGTATTTCAACTTAGCCCTAATTCTACATCCCATCTTTATATTTACTAGGTCTAAATGTGGTTTTTGCTTCTCTAATGGAATAGTAGACTGCACTTAAAGCTAAACTAAAGCCACTGAATTAACTGGTGCACTTAAAGCGAAACTAAATCTACTGATTTAACCATTTCCCAAAAGCAAGTGCAGGTTAGGTTAGAAATGTTCAATAAATGTTATTACATCCTTAATTAAAAAATGTCAATGTTGTTTTCTGCAGTGTTTTCATCTGCACTCTGCCTACTAGTGCATGCGCAGTGTATGCTACATTCAAGGCATGCCCTTGGTGACAACAGTCACAGTTGCTAATGTGCTTAAAGCAGACCTTCACTCTCTATATGAACTTCCCCCCTCTCCACCCCTCCTCCCATTCTCTTCACAAATCAGGCATTTTTTAAAAATGTACCTTCTTTTGGGAAAAAAAGTGTGGCCCCGCCCCTCAATGCACATCACTTGCCTAGACTAAAGACGTGCATGCTGCTCACTAGGCCTTTAGTCATTCATTCAGAAGTAGAAAGGAGGCAGGCCTAGTGGCACATCAACGTGAGGCCCCCTATCTGCACCCAGAAGAGCCGGCGGGTCTCTTGATGACGTCATAAGTTGGTGGCAGGGGACCCAGCAGTGTCTGCTAACAGAAGGATGTCAGCGAGACAACGCTGGATCTGGTGGCTGGGTGAGTATCCAAACTCTGCCTAGAACAGGTGGTAAGCGGGGGCAAAAAGAAAATGGGAGGTGGGGGGTGTACACTGAAGGTCCTCTTTAAGTCAGCACTTAACTGATCATTCAAGCCCCCAAATGACTGCTGTCAGGTTTTTATTGCTGTCCACATCCTGGTTTTGAAGATTTCCCCTCACCTCTTGTCCTAGGAATCATACAGGAAGTAAGGGCATTCTCCTAATAGGGATGCAAAAAGCAAACTTTTACCCATTCTATTTAGAGTAGACCCTCACTTCCCAAAGAGGCTTTCACTTTTGAAAGCTTCACTCACCCCCTCAACAATATGAAAAGCTAGTATTTTTTGTGGCTCTTTAGATTTTCTTTTTTTTCTGCCTCTGTCATTCTCACCTAGATGAGAATGATATGCACTGCAATATCTCCATTATACAGTGGGGCAAAAAAGTATTTAGTCAGCCACCAATTGTGCAAGTTCTCCCACTTAAAAAGATGAGAGAGACCTGTAATTGTCATCATAGGTATACATCAACCATGAGAGACAAAATGTAGAAACAAATCCAGACAATCACATTGTCTGATTTTTGAAAGAATTAATTTGCAAATTATGGTGGAAAATAAGTATTTGGTCAATATTAAAAGTTCATCTCAATACTTTGTTATAGATCCCTTGTTGGCAATGACAGAGGTCAAACGTTTTCTGTAAGTCTTCACAAGGTTGTCACACACTGTTGCTGGTATGTTGGCCCATTCCTCCATGTAGATCTCCTCTAGAGCAGTGATGTTTTGGGGCTGTTGCTGGGCAACACGGACTTTCAACTCCCTCCAAAGGTTTTCTATGGGGTTGAGATCTGGAGACTGGCTAGACCACTCCAGGACCTTGAAATGCTTCTTACGAAGCCACTCCTTCATTGCCTGGGCGGTGTGTTTGGGATCATTGTCATGCTGAAAGACCCAGCCACGTTTCATCTTCAATGCCCTTGCTGATGGGAGGAGGTTTGCACACAAAATCTCACGATACATGGCCCCATTCATTCTTTCATGTACACGCATCAGTCGCCTGTTCCCTTTGCAGAGAAACAACCCCAAAGCATGATGTTGCCACCCCCATGCTTCACAGTAGGTATGGTGTTTTTTGGCTGCAACTCAGCATTCCCACTCCTCCAAACACAATGAGTTGTGTTTCTACCAAACAGTTCTACTTTGGTTTCATCTGACCATATGACATTCTCCCAATCCTCTTCTGGATCATCCAAATGCTCAGAGCACAGCAAACCTCAGACGGGCCCGGACATGTACTGGCTAAAACAGGGGGACACGTCTGGCACTGCAGGATCTGAATCCCTGGCGGCGTAGTGTGTGACTGATGGTAGCCTTTGTTACGTTGGTCCCAGCTCTCTGCAAGTCATTCACTAGGTCCCCCCCCCCCCCCCCCGTGTGGTTCTGGGATTTTTGCTCACCGTTCTTGTGATCATTTTGACCCCACAGGGTGAAATCTTATGTGGAGCCCCAGATCGAGGGAGATTATCAGTGGTCTTGTATGTCTTCGATTTTCTAATTATTGCTCCCACAGTTGATTTCTTCACACCAAGCTGCTTGCCTATTGCAGATTCAGTCTTCCCGGCCTGGTGCAGGTCTACAATTTGGTTTCTGGTGTCCTTCGACAGCTCTTTGGTCTTCACCATAGTGGAGTTTGGAGTGTGACTGTTTGAGGTTGTGGACAGGTGTCTTTTATACGGATAACAAGTTCAAACAGGTGTCATTAATACAGGTGGAGGACAGAGGAGCCTCTTAAAGAAGAAGATACAGGTCTGTGAGAGCCAGAAATCTTGCTTGTTTGTAGGAGACCAAATACTTATTTTCCACCATAATTTGCAAATTAATTCTTTCAAAAATTAGACAATGTGATTGCCTGGATTTGTTTCCACATTTTGTCTCTCATAGTTGAGGTATACCTATGATGACAATTACAGGCCTCTCTCATCTTTTTAAGTGGGAGAACTTGCACAATTGATGGCTGACTAAATACTTTTTTGCCCCACTGTATATCCTGGGAGGTTGCCGGAGCAAATACACAGTGGCCTGAGGGCGAAGCTGGAGGCGAGTCGTTGGAGGCCAGCTGCCTGAACTCGAAGTGGATGGCCAGCTCCCAATGTGGCAGCAGAATGGCGGATCAACATTTGTTTTGCTGGGCAGGTGAGTATGTTTTCTGAAGAGAACCCAGCAAAACATGTAAGAAGAATGGGGGGAAAAAAATAGGTGGGGGTGGATAGGGGAGGACGTAAAGGGCTTTTATTGCATTCTGTGTTGTCACTCCAATGAATTCCTTCACTTTCCATGCTGGTGATCACACAGGGAGAAAGGTAAAATGACCCCATATGGCTCAATGACCGCAGCTAAAATCTGAGTTTTTACTCCTTTCCCAACTCTGACAAACAATTAAGCTTTGACTGTAATTGGGCTTTTATACGAAATTCCACCTACCCTCTTCAGAAAAAATGCTTTATATGTATTCCAACAAGATTTTAAATAACTTGAGAAGCTAGGCCCCTTTCACACTGCCGTGACTTCAAAGGCGTGCAATTTTGCCACGATTTTACCGTGATTTTGCGGGAATGCCTGTGTAGACCAAAGTAGCACTGGGACTATTTTGAAGTCCGCATGACTTGAAGTCGCACATATATGAATGGTTATCATTGGAAATCATGGTGAACAACTTGTCATGCAACTTTGCAGTCCCAAGTTGCAGGACAAGTCGCACAAGTGTGAAAGGGGCCTTCGGCTTAATTACTGTTTCTTAATTTTTCTCTCATTCCAGTGTGATGTGGGTAAAACATAACATTACATTATAATACAATTCTACCTTTTTGGACTAACTTAACTTTCTTCTCCCAGCTGCTATGAGCTGTGTGTACTGTTCATGAATCAGACACATATTCTTAAATTGTGATATCGGCTCAGCCTGCCCAAAGGCAAAAGACCTGGTTGCTCTGTGCTACCTCTGCTGTCCTTGTTCTACCTCTGAAGGTAGCTATGGCAGAAAAGAAATGTGTGTTCATGTAATAAAAAATTATGCTTTGGATGTAAGTGATTCATCCTACAAAACTTTAGCTTCTTGTTTGAAGCGTTTAAAGTCTAGAAAGCAAAAAGCATTAAAATTCACAGGAAGCAAGTCCCTGCTGAGTGACCGTTAATTGCTTCAATTGACTTGCATGTCAATTGGGTTTTCAGTTCAGTGGATCCTGTCTCACTGATTAACCACAGGTATAAAGCAATCATGCCTGTATAAAGGGGGCTTTAGTTCAGAACACAAGATATTTATATTTGGGTGTTTGTTTTATTTTTTCATAGATTTCAGTTGTCAATGTCATTATATATTTCAACTCCTAGGTGCATTAACAGCTCATATGCTAATAATAGTATCCCATGGTTTCCTTCTGATGGAATATTTTTGCTGTCAACACAGTGTTACTAAAGTAGACCTTATCTGGCCTACATAGTGCCTAAGGTGACAGCACTGCTGAAGCTCAGGCAGCTTGTGGTGCCAGCAAGAGCCTATATTAGCCTAAGGTTAACATCTGTCCTCTTCTGGCACTAAGCCATTCCCCCATCCTTCATCTTCTACTACTCATCGAACGTGATACAGATTTGTGGGACAGGGATTAAATTCAATATGTATATGAGTTGTGGTCTCATATAGAGTTCAGGCCAGGTTTTCTCAACCAGGGTTCTACAGACCCCTAGGTGTTCTCCAAAGGTTGCTGAAGGTTCCTTGAGCAATGCTCAATTTCTGCCATTGACGTAAATAAGCTTTTAGCTATCTGTAAGGTGGTCACTGACCACCAATGTAAGGAAAATTCCTCCCACAGGCTACCAGTGTACCCAGTGTAATGGGATCCTGCAGTATAAGGGGGCCCTCCCCCAATGACCACCAATGTAAGAAGCAATCTTTTCGCTAATTTCTATTATAATGGTGCCCTTTTTTCACTGACCATTAGAGTAAGGGGGCTCTTTTCCCAATGACCTCCAATGCAAGGTGGTTCTTCTGCCACTGACCACCAATCCAAGATGCCTTTCTCCACTGACTACCAGTGTAAGGGAGCACTTTTCCACTGACCACCAGGAGAACATACAGTTTTTAGTGTCTGTTTTTTGTATTAAATATTATTGCTGAAATATAATTGTGTCATGAAGAGAGGGTGCCAAATTCACTATTCTTTTATTTTAAATCTCAACTTATTATTATTATTGTACTGTGAATAGTAGCAAATATTATTCGGGGTTCCCAGGGGCCTAAAAGGTATTTATAGGTTTCCTCTGTTATAAAAGGATTGAGAGAGGCTCTTTTAAGGCCTAGAATCCATGGTCTTTTCATGGACAGAGGGCTCTATTTAAACACCAGCACAGGTATAAAGGCCAGTTTTTTTTCAAGGCCTTTTTATACTGAAAGCTATCCCTTGATTTCACATTCTTTTCTTTCTTTGCTGGTATTGCAAAATTGCTGCTGAAACATGGTTTAGTAGTTCACTGCTTCTGTTAGTCTAATAGTCCTATGGGCTGTCGTCATATTGAACAGACTTTGGCAGAACATTTTAAGTTAAATTTAACAGATGCAATGAAAAGGTTTCCTTTGTTTGGTCCTGCTATGGCCAATGGTTTTTTGGGTTCGAGCATGTTCTTTCTGATGCATTGTTTGATTTAAAAAAATGTTTTCTCAAAGATTTAATACTATGATTGAAGAATTTAGTTGACACTGATGAAACACGCTGTTGTTGAAATCACATGCAGACCTATTTGGGGCAGGGATGATGTACAAATGTTTACTTCAGTCAGATGAGCTAGTGATAGTATAGGATTGCTGCCCATGGGTTAATATGGTTTGTGCATCCTTATTGTGCCTTGCACTGCTTTTTTGGTTATGCTTGATAGTGGACTGTTTACAACCCACCTTGACAAGTTATGGGAATCCAGCTGTTGCATCATTTACAGTTATTGCATTCAGGCAAGAAACTCTGTCTTCCGCATTCAAGTATTAGCGACATGGATGAGACATTTTTCATGCCATCCCTTCATTTTTAAATTGTGTGAAATTTAGAGGTTTGCAGTTCTGCAATTAAAGGCATAGTATATTAGCCACTACAATTGCTCTTATGCCGCGTACACACGGTCGGAAATTCCGTCAGCAAAACTCCGATGAGAGCTTTTTGTCGGAAAATGCGACCGTGTGTATGTTCCATCAGTCTTTTGCTGGCGGAATTCCAGCCAGCAAAAGATTGAGAGCATGTTCTCTATTTTTCGGTCGGGAAAAGTTCCTATCCGAAAATGCGATCATCTGTACACATCTACACATGCTCGGAAACAATTCGACGCGTGCTCGGAAGCATTGAACTTCATTTTCTCGGCTCGTCGTAGTGTTGTACAGTCGAAAGTTCAGAGATCTTTTGTGTGACCGTGTGTATGCAAGGCAAGCTTGAGCAGAATTCCGTTGGAAAGATCATCCAAGTTTTTTCCGATGGAAAATCCGCTTGTGTGTACGCGGCATTAGTCCCCACTCAAAGTGACCCTGTGAGTTTAAAAAAAATCTAAATTTGGCAGCCTGTGTCTTCAAGTATTGGTAATGAGTGTATTCTGATGGCGAGGAACTTTCCCCACTGTCAGAATACAATAGCACAGTGGAAGGGATTTGATGTGGATGGGGAAATCAATTCATTTTCTCCAAGTTGAATGAAAGCAAATGAATCATGTATGGGCTGCCTAAGTCAGATAACTCATAGACTTGAATTGTAAGAAAGAGCAGTAAAGCTCAACCACTGTGTAGCACTGAAAAGAAGGAAAGCCCCTGTGTCCACATACAGTTACAAAGTTCACATAAAAACGTTGCTCTTAATACTTTAACATAAGTGATCATTTAAATCAAGCTGATCTCTTCGATCCAAAATAAATTGCTAAGACTATACATTTACTTTAAACATTTATTTCAAATGATCCAAAAAGTCAATGAGAAGGACACGTACTGGAAAACCCAGCAGAGACACAATTTGATGAATTGTTAGTCTAATGTAGTGCCAAAAGTGTTCTGGATGATGTATATTTTTCACAAAGCGTGTTCTCCACCTGAGCTGCAAAGTCTAAATGTGAAATACTCTCATCTCTATATGCTGCAGCTTGTACCTCCAAGATGTTTTTGGTCTGGCACATTTTCACTGTAGCTCTGGCTGACTTTCAAGTTCAAAGTGAATAGCTTGAGTGATATTTTTGACCTCTACCAGTCTGTACAACAAATACTTGCAAGACAGACAGCTTTCTTTGCGACTGCCATATTTCTTTCTGACAACCCCTTTAATTAAAATGCTGATTTATGCCACTGCCTAAGAGAATGAGCCAAAGTAGAATGGCATATTAATAGCATTGTTTTTTTTTTTTTTTTTTTTTCTTTTTATTAATCGACTGTTCGATCAGTGCTTTTTGTTTTCTAGGGCTATTGAGTTAAGCATTTTACTCAATATTTTGAATGGTTTGTTCTTGTATTTCATTTTTTTTTTTAAGTTGAGGGGGGCTACAATAAATATGTGCAAATATGCTGAGAGCAGTGTCTGTCGCTGTCAGCTAAATCAGGCATGGCTGCTCTCTGGTATGATAAAGGAAGGGGTTTTATAAATTCTGGCATCTCTAGAATGTATTTTTCTATTGCTGTAGTATATACTTCAGTTGGAAACCAGGGGATGCCAGGTTTTATCTATTTTTATACAACCCTGATGCCTCTGGAGTGGTGTCCAATGAGGTAACGCATGCATTACTGCAATTTATAGGTATAAATAGGTGTTTTACTAAAAGATTTGTGTCTGTCAAAGTAAAGCAAAATTTTGTTAAGAGGGCATTTTAGGTACAAATTGTAATTCAAATCGTTTTTCTTTTACTTGTACATCTAATATGTACATAAGTGACCATAAAGCAGTACAGAAGACCCATAATGTTTGGCAGCAACTGTGTTATGGTGTGTGCAGTACAACATTAGATTCTAGTGTGTACAGCACATTGAAAAGTTATCATTCTTGTCTCCTATTGTGCAATGCAGAGTCTGTATTCCTTTTCTACATTAGAACTCATTAACTATATGCCAATATCCACTTCATTAATTTATTAATGGGTTTCAGTATAATAATTGTGACATCACCTCTTCCTCCTTCCACGTGTAATTATATCAAGCAGCTGGAGCAGAAGAAAACTGTTAATTGAAAGCTGCTGTTATATTTGTCCATTTTTCCTGTGAGAGAAGTAGACATGTGTAGTCAGTTTATATGGCCCTGCTGTGTCCAAATAGCCAGAAGAAAGGACGCTGAGGCTTATTATGGAGATTTACCTGTGGGTAACAATTTTGACAGTTAAAAATATCGAGGCTGAGAGGTTGATGGATGTCAATTAGACTGCAAGAGTGGCTCCAAAATCTGGAGCCACCTGTCGTGCCCAGCCTCAGAACAGTGTGCCCCCATTGTGTGCCAACTATGTATTTCTCAGTGCTAGCACAACATTTGCAAATGGTTTTACTTCGCTCTCTTTTTGCAATGTTCGTTATCCATTTTATTTCATTTTCATGTGAAAAGGCAAGCTGGCATTGCTGAACTCCTTCCTTGCAAAACAGCTGACTCTTAGGTTAAACCAAAGGTTTCAGTACTTTTAGGTCATTGACCCATAATAAGTATGCAGATCAGGAGCTTAGACTTTGTTTTATACTGGCTACATGCTCAGCAAGAAGTGGCAGCCTCTAAATTTCTCTCAGTAAAGGGTTTCTTTTAAGCTTCCTGAAACTGGCATGGTAGCAGAATGTGGATGTCCTACTTGTTTTTCCTTCCTCCTCTTGTAAGGTGCCCAAACACCTCTCTCTCTCTCCTACCTCCGATATCAGAATGTGTCCTAATTTGGTAGGTTTGTCCAATGCAAGTGAGCCTGATTAGCTCACAGTACACAACCTCCCACTCTGATTACTACTGTACAGAGGATTGTGTTACTATATTATGATATAAAAACAGATTTCAGACAGTTATACTAGCATTAGTTAAAAATGTATCAGGTTTATAAAAAACAAACATACATACTCACCTCAATGCTACGGTATCAGTCCCACGTCACGAGGCGGCTCAGTTCTCTGTCTTCTTGGAGCAGAGAGCAGTAACTGTCAAACACCGCTCTCTGCTCTGCTGCTCCAATGCTCAATGGACCAGGCTGGAGAAAGGGCTGGCAAAACTGGCTTCTGTTCTCAGCTGCAGGCAGCTGGGTGGACCCGGACAATATGGTTGGGATCCCTCCAGAGCCTGAAGTAGCTCTGTGATGTCAGCTGATGGCAGACATCATAATCCAAAGAATAACCTCCTGTGCTTAAGTGTGATGTTTTAGGGCTTGTCTTGCTGCCCCCTCGGAACTGTGGGTATCCTTTCATCTACAGTAAAAAACAACAAAGAGAGGATGCACGGACCTAGCACATTACCATTACACAATTTAATGAATCATTAAAACAAGTGATCATCACAGTTGATAGTGTGATATGATATATAAGCTGGCGTTTCGTCATCCATATTTTTGGCTCTGAGGAAGAGGGCTTGTCCCTCGAAATGCATAAGCCATTGTGGACACTAAAAGGCCTTCCCATGTCATCAGTTGAGTGCTGTGGACCCGGAGGCAGTCTCATTTGCATTTCATGATACGTATGCTAATGTCATGCATTTGTGAGTATATCGCTTGTTTTATTTATTCAATAAATTGTGTAATGATAATGCGCTAGGTTGGTGTGCCCTCTCTTTGTTGTTTTTTAGATAGCAGACTTTAGCCCACTGTTGGCTGATTCTGGGTCACAGGAGCGCAAATATAAGTTTACTCCCGTGACCCACAAGGGAAGCAGGCCCAAAAAAGTTTAGGCTTTTGTTGGTTTTAAATAGGTTTCGCATTTCTGTACAAATATATGAGAATGCAAAACTTGCTTGACACAGAACAAATGCAGATCAGGAGGAGGTCAGCTGCACCTGTCAATGAATTCTGAATGACTTCAGAAGCATCTCAAACTGATGCCATCAACACAAGAACGTACAGTAAAAATACAACAGGACTAAGTGGTGTTTTTAATATGTGACTGGGTTTCTACTTTCATTTAAAGTGGGGTTCCACCCAAAAAAACAAAAATACCTGAAAAATTGTAAAAAAAAAAAAAACATTTGAATATTTTTTTTTTTTTTTTTTACTTACCTCTAAATGCCTGTTGCTAGGTGGTCCCTCGTAGTCTGCCTCTTCCTTTGCCTGGGCTGGTGACATCACTTCCCCCTCGGCACAGGAAGGGCTCGGCTCTGCTCCCTCCCTCCTGTCAATCATCTGGGACCCATTACAGGTCCCAGGTGACTGAGCGGCAAATCACGGCACGCGGCGCCGCTCGCGCATGCGCAGTGGGTGCCAGGCTGTGAAGCCACAGCCCGGTGCCCACAGTTGAAATGCCGACGAGTGGAGGGGGGGGCGAGCGGGGCTTCGATCCCCCGCATCACTTGACCCAGGGACAGGTAAGTGTCCAATTAAAAGTCAGCAGCTGCAGTATTTGTAGCTGCTGACTTTTAATTTTTTTTTTTTTAATGGAGCCCCTGGGTGGAACTCCTCTTTAAATATAGGGTGTCTATGCACAGTGCAACACAGTGCAACACTTTAGTACGACTATTTCAGTAGTTCTGCCATTGAAGAAAGCACATGAGTTTTTTCTGAGCCACATCTCAAATGTGGAATGGAGGTGTGGTTTTGCTAAACAGAAATGTAATTTGTGATTTTATGTATATATTTTGGTCTTTAATTTGAATCTAATCTTACTTCTGTTCTCTTTATAAAGGTGGAACTCTCCAGCAATGCTGTTTTGCACCAGATAAGACGGGATCAGGTCACAGATGTGTGTCGGGCCAATAATGTGTTAAGCAGGAAACGCCGTGTACTAACTCCCAATGACCTGAAACACTTGGTGGTTGATGAATATCATGAGCTTATTTACTGCTATGTGCCAAAAGTGGCATGTACCAACTGGAAGAGGGTAATGATGGTCCTTACAGGAAGAGGTAAATACAGTGATCCAATGGAAATACCAGCAAATGTGGCTCATGTCTCCTCCAACCTCAAAACCCTTAACCAGTATAGCATTCCAGAGATCAACCATCGCTTGAAACATTTCATGAAGTTCCTATTTGTTCGTGAACCTTTTGAGAGATTGGTTTCAGCCTACAGAAATAAATTTACCCAAAAATACAATACGTCCTTCCACAAACGCTATGGCACCAAAATAATAAGGCGGCAGCGTAAAAATGCCACCCAGGAAGCACTACTTAATGGCAGCGATGTCAAATTTGAGGAGTTTGTTGCTTATCTTATTGATCCACACACCCAAAAAGAAGAGCCCTTTAATGAGCACTGGCAAACAGTCTTTTCTCTCTGCCACCCATGTCATATCCATTATGATCTCATAGGAAAATACGAAACCTTAGAAGAAGATTCTAATTATGTGTTGCAACTGGCAGGAGTGGGTAACTATCTGAAATTTCCCACCTTTGCCAAGTCTACCAGAACTACTGATGAAATGACGGCGGAATTTTTCCAAAACATCAGCTCAGAGCACCAAACTCAACTGTATGAGGTCTACAAACTGGATTACTTAATGTTCAACTACTCAACTCCAGCCTATCTAAAACTAGAATGAAAGTCCATCCATGTCTAGCAAAGGATTTTCTTACAGCGTGAATAGAGGGTCATTTTGTAAATTCATGGCAGGCTGAAGGTTTAGGGTGGGAGGGATGATAGTGATTTGTACTGCGAGCAGTGCAAACAAAATAATTTAAATTTCTTCATAAAGAAAGACTGCTCTCTTTAGAGCAAGAGGAATCTAAGCTAGTCTGAAGACACGCAAACTACTACTATGCTGTTCTCAAGTTCCGTGGCGCCTTCATGCTCTATGTAAATTGTCTATAAATTATTTATAGTTATTTAAACTATGTCTCTTGATCTGATTAAGTCTATTGTTTGTCTTTAAAACATATAGATATATATGTGTATATCTATATATAATATATTTGTATGTGTGTGTATATACATACATATGTACATATGTACATATTTTCAGAGCCAAATATTAACAAATTCCAAATCCATGCTGATCCATTTAGTAATTTGCTATTGTCATTGGATTTACATGACCATTTTCAAAAGCTAAAACTCATGAGTTTCGCCTCTTATACAGAATGAATAGATAGTTTTATTTTGAATAGCAAACAAGTAATTACATGGCATTATTAACACTGACCTTTGGATTTTGTGCTTTTATGTCAGTAATTTATTTTGTGAAGTTTAGAAATTCATGCTTGGTTTATGTGTTTATAATCAGGTATACATGTTTATGAGTTTAAAGTATGTAGGTCTAAAAAGGCATTTCCGATACGTCCATTCTGATTGGTATTTATTGCAAATACATATAAAATGCAAGCGATGCAAATGTAATATGTAGTGATACCTCTTTTTGTTTACAGTTTAAATAATGGACATGTAGATAATACAGTGAACAATATGGATCATTTGATCAAATTCAGTATTGGTAGAGAATTCTAGCCTTGTTCTGTAAACCGTGATCAAGGCTTCATTTGGTGTATTTAGAGAGTAATATGTCCTTTCTCCAAGATGCGCTGTCCGTTAATTTTGAATTTGCTCATTGTATTTAAACATAGAAATTATGCAAAAATTGGCATTTATTAAGTGCAATTTGTATTCAGGTGCTGCATATAAGAACAGAGCTTTAGCCCCTTAAACTTATTTTGGTGCCAGTTATTTTACATCTTTGCTAGAGTTTTAAGATTCTAAGAAAGGATTGTTGTTATAGCAATGTAAAATTCTAGAAGCTAGGTATAATATTAGTAAAGTAAATCTCCAAAAGCTGGAGCAAAATGGGCACTATGCGAATCTGTGGGAAATAGGCATAGAAGGAGCAATGTACATTTTCAGCAGGTTAGATTTAGGCTTAGATAAATAGAATTCAAGAAGAAAGGAAGGGCATAGTATTATGTAAAATTTCAAGAGAAATGACAATATTGACTAAATGAAACTTTAAGAGGAGAGGCATAGTAGTCACTATGTAAAGCTCTAGAGGGTCGGAAAACTGCCAAGGGTAGGTTATAGTAATAGTTGTATAAATTAAATAGAATAAGACCGTGTAGGTGGTATAGCATTTCCTACATAAAACTCAAGGGGCAGGGATGTAGTTAGCACTATAACTTTGTAAAACAAGTGCACTTTCAAAAAAAAAAAAAAATGGGATCCTTAAATATACCCAGAAGCTTAAACATGTTTTCAAATAGATATTTTACATTTTACATTTTTCTCATTTGTGAATGGTCATCAAAGGTCCTCAGAGTTTAAAGTGGAAGTCCAGTCAAATACTATAAGTTTAATCCTGCCCCTACCCCCATTCTAAGCCTACTAAGTACCCTCAATAGGAAAGATATCTATACTTACCTAATTTGATGGTGCTCCAGTCCGGTCACATGATTGGCTCCCATCGCCGGCTTCAGTGTAGCGGAGGGACAGCCAACAATGGATGCTTTATAGCAGGGGTCAGCAACCAGTAGATTGCGAACAAGTGACTGGTAGAACATGATCTGGGCTTGCTGACCTGCCATTCCAAAGCATCAATTAGAGTGCAATGCAGAGGGACTACTTGTAAAGTTAGAACTGTAGAAGGGAGCAAGCGCTGCATAGGCCGATGCCTCCTCTGTAATGCTAGCTCCTGTGCCATGCGGAATGATACCAACCGCATTCCATCACTTATACCAGCTAGTGATCTCCAGAGTGGTGCCAGCAGCAGGTTAGTGCGAAGCAAGACGCTGGGCATAATAGTATAGGGTTGCTTTCACACTGATACAGATGTACTAAGCTTCACCTGCGGTGCAGGTAAACGGCAGCATATCATTGTGAAAGCAGCCTTATAGGGGGCTCAGAACAGTAAGGGTTCATTTACATTTGCAGTTTGGGGGGTGGTAAGACCCCATAGTTAAGACATCTTTTTATCACCCCCACACCCCCTTTAGCTGCAGTGGCCAGGGGTGTACATGTGTCGTAGCTGCAGCAGGAGTTATATACCCTGTCATGGTTGGTGGGTGTAGCACCTGCCAAGCATGACCCAAGTAAATGAGGCCCCCCAACTTTACATGTGAACAAGCCCTAATGCCGCGTACACACGAGCAGAATTTCCGTCGGAAAAATCTTGGATGGTTTTTCCGACGGAATTCCGCTCAAGCTTGGCTTGCATACACACGGTCACACAAAAGTTCGCTGAACTTTCGACCGTCAAGAATGCGGTGACGTACAACACTACGACGAGCCGAGAAAATGAAGTTCAGTGCTTCCAAGCATGCATTAAATTGTTTCCGAGCATGCATAGGACTTTTGTGCATCGGAATTGGTACAGACGATTGGAATTTCCAATCGGAACTTTTTCCGACTGAGAAATTAAGAACATGCTCTCAATCTTTTGCTGGCTGGAATTCCGCCAGCAAAAGTCCGATGGAGCATACACACGGTCGCATTTTTGGACCAAAAGCTCTCATTGGACTTTTGCTGGTGGAATTTCCGCTTGTGTGTACAGGGCATTAGGGTGCCTCTGCTGAATGCAACTAAGGGCTCATTCACAAGTGCAGAAGGCACTGCTAAAAAGCAATCCGAATGTGTTTGACAGGTGGTGAGGAGGCAATATATTGCCTTCTCACCACCTGATTTAAACCCATGATTGCCATGCAATGCACACGATTGTGACACAGTAGTACTGCAATTTTCCCATGTTGTTCAGGTAGATCTCCACCTCTTTTAGGTTGCCTATCTCTACCTTATAGTAAGTCTATGGGTGACCTCACTGCATTGGCTTTGCAACCGTTGTTCGATCTCCCCTCTACACTGAAGCCAGCCACTGGGGAGATCATGCAACCAGACCGGAGTGCCCTCAGAATAGGTAAGTATTTGCATCTTTCCTTTACAGGGTAGTTAGTATAGGGCTTAGAATGGGGCTGGGAGCAGGTTTAAGCTTAGATAGAATTTGACTAGACTTCCACTTTAAATGTCCTTATTTGTGCATATTCATGCAGGAGGCATTGAGCATTGTGTAAAAAGAGTTCTATAAGAAGACATCCCAGTCTAGCTTACATCTGGCTAGCAGGAATCATCTAGGATGAGCTCAGCTAAAGTAAATATCAAGTATACTTTCTGTCTGCACTTTCTCTGCAACTGTTTTTCTTTTCTGAGAAATGTTTAAAGATCCTGATATTGAAGTCATCAAATCAGTTGGGTGTGAGGAACAACATATGTAAAGCTTATTTTTATCCACATTTGCACTTATCCTTTCAAAGATCAGAAAGGTAGCATATAATAGGCATTATGTGAGAGGCCAGAGGGTAAGCCTTAGATAGCATTGTGTAAATTCCAGGTGGAGGGTTTAGGTAGAATCAATGTCCTTCTCATCATTAGCTTTACAATGAAACCAATAAGAATGAGGTAATGATCACTGTCCCTTATTGATGGTAAAATGAAAATATACTGAACTATTCAGAGTTGTGTTTTTCAAACCATCTTTTGGTTGTATTACTTTTATTTCCTTAAAATAGTCACCTATTTGTTTACCTTAAAGTGATAATAAACCTAAAAACAGAAATTAAATGTATTGCAACTTACCATTTCTTAAATGTGGTGGCTGCATTAGTTTCCTGCTTTCTGCATTAAGGTGAAAAATCTTCTGTGCTGCAGCTCCCACCAATCCCCCCTTTTTCTTACCTGAGCCCGATCCGATCCAGCGATATGCATAAGTGCAGCTACCCTCTCCCCAGGCTGACAACGCTAAGACCCCTTTCACACGGGTGGCTGTTTTGCCGCTGTTAAAAGCTTGTTTTGTTATTTTGAAATTCCAAGCACAGGGATCACTTGCATTTGTACATTGCGATTAGCTGCGTTTACTTGGCTTTACATGCGGCTGCGTTTAGCTGCGGTGGAACATTCTTGTCATTTCTGATGTGCTTCCTGTTGTTTTTCTTTCCTCATTGCCGCTGCTATCCACAGGAGAAATAGTACACTGCGATTACCTGCGGTTATGTGCAGGTAGCTGCGCTAAATCGGTCCTGAACGCAGTAAAATGTATTTTCTCTAACCGCACAAAACCCCATGTAACAAAACCGTTGCTAAAATCAGTGTGTGAATGGGGCCATAGGAAAGCATTGTGTGAGTTTAGCTGCGGTCATCTATCCGCAGCTAACAGCTGAATTCTATCCGCCCGTGTGAAAGGGGCCTAAGGGTAGCTCCTTTGTTCCCCCATAGATTGGAGCCACCTTAATACAGGAAGTGTGTTACTGGCCAGATCACTGGGTGAAAGTAAAGGAGAAAAGCCTAAAAAATAGAAAACAAATGCAGCCACTACATTTGAGGATTGAATTACATTTAGGATTTGCGTTTTTGTTTTTGGGTTTAATACCGTTTTAAGGTTTCCCAAAATGTAACTGTTTAGCAGAACTAGGGTACCCAGCCTTATGATGCTATAGAACATGCCAGTGGTAATAATGACTGCCTTACTGACCATTCCTAACCTCCTGACACAGCACTTGGGAATGGCAGAATTCCAGAACACACAATACCCTGCATTGGTTGGTCTTTAAAATACAACTCTGAAAGCTAAAACACACCCATATTAAGTGCCACATTGTTCTCTCTTGACACACATTTTGTAAATGTCTTTGAATTCCAAGATGCCTGGTCATTATATTATCTGTTTCCCATTTACACGCAATAACTGATACAGAATACTGGTAATCTCTGTAACAGGAATAACTGTATATTAGTGAAGGCTTGTTATATTCGTTTTATGTTCTCTGACGAGTTCTACAATTGATTGCAGTCCAGCTACAAGCAAAGAGACAGCCTGCACCTCGGCCCCACTGGGCTTTGTATTGTCTTCCTGCTGGTCAGTAAAATCTTAGTTCCTTTGCTTTATTTTGTCCTTTTTTTGTTCACGGATCATCATGTGATTCCAGATAATAAAGAGCCATTGAAGCTGTTACATGTTTCCTCTGAAGTGAGGTTGTGCTGTCCATATTGTTGTACATAATGTTGTTCTATAGACTTTTTTTCCTGGCTTTGGGTCTGTGCATCACTTTGCAGAGCAACGTTTTGCATGAATCTCAAGCCTGATATTCATAAAAAGAAGAAAAAAAAAAACCTGTAATCTACTGGATACTGGAATGGCCAAAAGATAATTTATTAGTAATGTATTAAATTGTACAAAACGTTGAACAAAATAAATTCATTACTTATGCAGTGATGACTGTTGTATTTAATGAATGAGAATATAAATGAAGCAGCTACAGGTATGTAATGTGTGTGTGTGTGTGTGTGTGTGTGTGTGTATATGTGTGTGTGTGTGTGTGTGTGTGTAATATATATATATATATATATATATATATATATTATACACACACTATATTGTCAAAAGTATTGGGACGCCTGCGTTTACACGCACATGAACTTTATTGTCATCCCAGCCTTAGTCATTAGGGTTCAATATTGGGTCGGCCCAAAGTTTAGGAGTGTGTCTATGGGAATGTTTGACCATTCTTCCAGAAGCACATTTGTGAGGTCAAGCACTGATGTTGTACAAGAAGGCCTGGCTCGCAGTCTCTGCTCTCGAATAGACACACTCCTAAACCTTGTGGATAGCCTTCCCAGAAGAGTTGAAGCTGTTATATCATCTGGTGGAGGGGGGATTATGGTGTGAGGTTGTCCCTCAGGGGTTGGACTTGGCCCCTTAGTTCCAGTGAAGGGAACTCTTAAGCCATGAGTATACCAAGACATTTTGGACAATTTCATGCTCCCAAATTTAAAGGGAACAGTTTAGGGATGACCCCTTCCTGTTCCAACATGACTGTGCACCAGTGCACAAACAAGGTCCATAAAGACATGGATGAGCGAGTTTGGAGTGGAGGAACTTATCAGGCCTGCACAGAGTCCTGGCATCAACCCAACAGAACACCTTTGGGATGATATAGAGCAGAGACTGCGGGCCAGGCCTTGTTGTCCACATTAGTGCCAGACCTCCAAATGCGCTTCTGGAAGAATTGTCAAACATTCCCATAGACACACTCCTAAACCTTGTGGACAGCCTTCCCAGAAGAGTTGAAGCTGCAAAGGGTTGGCCAACTCAGTATTGAACCCTACAGCAGTGGTTCTCAACGCCTGTCCTCGGGACCCACTAACAGGTTTGCAAGATAACTGAAATACATCACAGGTGGTATCATTTGTTGCTCAGTGATTGCAGCATTCTAGTCTGCATCTCCCCAAGGTAATAATTAAATTCTGGCCTGTTAGTGGGTCCTGAGGAATGGAGTTGAGAACCACTGCCCTACGGACTAAGACTGGAATGCCATTAAAGTTAATGTGCGTGTAAAGGCAGGTGTCCCAATACTTTTGGTAATATAGTGTATGTGTGTGCGTATATGTGTATATATATATATATATATATATATATATATATATATATATATACACATTTTTATACAGTATATATAAACACCGTATGTGAAGAGAAAAAATCAAGAAAATAGGGGGCTTGCCACTGCTGAACAATTCCTCGGAATATTGAAACCTTTAGATTAGCATGGCAGGCAGCATTAAAGTTTGTTACCCCAACATTTAATATTTCTAATATATGTGTCTGTGTTACCATGTACTTGGATTAAAAAAATATTGTTTTCTTTGCATTGCTTCTTTTGTGTGAAACACCTGATGATCCTGCCAGTGCCCCTGCTATACTATTTCAAACTGGCCATGCCAGGGCATGGAAGCACATCCATCTCAATTTGGTCAATTTTCTTTTTTGCATTCTGCTTGGGAGCACAGCATGCCTGTACTCCAATGGTCAGACTTTTATTGACACCCATCCTGCACAGGTCTTTACTGGGAAGATCAGTGTACTGCTGTTTCTCTGCCTACTTCTAACACTCCCTCTGCAGTCTCCGCCACTAGCTCGCTAAGCCCCTTATCCAGCTGAGAACACAGGTCACATGATCATTTATGAAAAAAAGAAGGTATTTTTAGTTTTTTAAATATAAACAAATTTTTTTGCCATGCTTTTTTAACTGGATGGGTTGTTGTTTTACAAGGCAAGGGTTCACATACTCCTCAGCAGTGGTCAGCAATTGCATCTCACGTCTTCTCTCAGTACAAATGTCTATACCTGTATCCTTGGCAAATACGATGCAAATACAGACAACTCTAGCACATTATACAGTAGTATTGACTCACAGACAGGCATGTACTGGCCATCGGGACTACCGGGAGATTCTCGGTGGGCCGATGGCTCAGTGGGCCAGTCAGGTGCAGTCCTGAAGCCGCTCCTCTCTGACAGTGAGTGTTCGCAATTTCACTCCTGTCAGGAGGAGCAGCTTCCATCATATGCTGGAGAGAGCATTAGGCGTTATGCTCCCTCCAGCCTGCAGGGGGAGATAGACCAACGGCAGACTTTCCTTCCTCTCTCCCCTTATCACTTGTTATCACATGACTGGAGAGAGGAACTAGAAGCTGCCTACAAAACTGTGAGTACATGTGGGAGGGGGAGGACACTCTGATGTGAAGGGGACTGCTGATGGGGGCTCTCTGATGTGAAGGGCTTCTGATGGGGACACACTGATGTGAAGTGGGCTTCTGGTGGGGACTCTGATGTGAAGTGGGCTGCTGATTGGGACACTCTGATGTAAGGGGACAAAATATTTTACAGCGCACACATACAAGAATGACATTTCCTGCAGGGCTAGTTAAAAACACCTGAATGTATTAAAAAAATATGGGGTTTTGGTCACACTATATGGTCATATAGTGCTAAGCCCACTTACTACGACAAAGTACCCCGAATTAGTGGGTCCTACTTTAGTAATAGAATGGAAGATCCTTTGTCTCAACCATGGGAGCTGAACTCCTCTATGTGGAAGAACTGAAGGGGATACATCCTATGCACTGGTGGCCACTAAATAAGTGGTAATGAGGAGGGGGAGGGGTGCTCCAGCCCAAAAAACCTGGTCAGGGTCTACTACAATATACAAAAACATATTTGGGGGGCACACCTTACAATGCGTTTAAATTCAAGATGGTGCTGCTATAAGACCTACAAACAGTACAAAATGTTTTACAGCGCACACATACAAGAAGACATTTCCTGCAGGGCTAGTTAAAAACACCTGAACATATTCAAAAAATACGGGGGTTTGGTCACACTATATGGTCATATAGTGCTAAGCCCACTTACTGCGACAAAGTACCCCGAATTAGTGGGGACGCTGTTGGGGACACTGTGATGTAAGGGGGACGCTGTTGGGGACACTGTGATGTAAGGAGGACGCTGTTGGGGACACTCTGATGTAAGGGGGGCGCTGTTGGGGACACTCTGATGTAAGGGGGACGCTGTTGGGGACACTCTGATGTAAGGGGGATGTTGTTGGGGACACTCTGATGTAAGGGGGACGCTGTTGGGGACACTCTGATGTAAGGGGGATGCTGTTGGGTACACTCTGACCTAAGAGGGACGCTGTTAGGGACACTCTGATGTAAGGGGGATGCTGTTGGGGACACTCTGATGTAAGGGGGATGTTGTTGAGGACACTCTGATGTAAGGGGGACGCTGTTGGGGACACTCTGATGTAAGGGGGACGCTGTTGGGGACACTCTGATGTAAGGGGGACGCTGTTGGGGACACTCTGATGTAAGGGGGACGCTGTTGGGGACACTCTGATGTAAGGGGGATGCTGTTGGGGACACTCTGATGTAAGGGGGACGCTGTTGGGGACACTCTGTAAGGGGGACGCTGTTGGGGACACACTGATGTAAGGGGGGCGCTGTTGGGGACACTCAAAATTAAAGTGGGCCGGTCATGAGGAAGTCCAGGGCCAAATTTTTGTCCCAGTCCAGAACTGCTCATAGAAGTTGATTGACTAAAACTGGAGAGTGCAAAATCTGGTGCAGTTGTGTATGGTAGCCAATCAGATTCTAACTTCAGCTTGTTCAATTAAGCTTTGACAAAAAAAAAACTGGAAGCTAATTGGTTTCTATGCAGATCTGCACCAAATTTTGCACTCTCCAGCTTTAGTAAATCAACCACACAGAGTTTGTAGGAGTACAAGGTGCACCCTTTACTTCAAGTACCTATAAACGCAAATCAAAAAGGTTTAAAGCTTGCACCAGGAAGCATTTCTCTGCCATATACTGTCATTAACACTGGTTAAACTTTAGAAAGTGTGAACTATTTTTAGATTTTAGATTTTTAGAAAAACAGATCGTATTGGTGAGATGAATCTTAAAAAAAAAAATGTACCTATCTACATAGCAATGGAAAAAGTATAATGAGAGAAGAAAAAAATATTGATTTTATAGTTACTTGATAAGGTAGTGCACAGATTTGATAATCCAGACAACTACATCCCAATCTTCTCTAATGGCACCTACTACATCATTGATGAGTTGACATGTTGAAGGTTTCAGGTATCAATTTTAGGTGAGGAAATAATCCTAACATTGTTCAGTACAGAGCTTTGGCTCTTTCAAGCAATAAAAATGATAAAAGCAGGCTCCAAACACAGCAATTGGCTATCTGAGTAGACATTCAGTACAGTATTTATAGTTTTGAGTACTTCAGTATAAAAGTATTTGGTCTTAAATACAGATTTATATAGATACACTTGTGCTATATTGCATTGTCCTGTGGTGTTTATACCTCTGGCCTGTAGATGTCACTATTTACAATTGTTACATGTGTAATAATTTCTATACACTATACATTTAGTTAGTGTCCAGTTCCTGTTAAGATATACTCAGACAGTTGTATGTGTTTTATGGATGCCTGAACATGTTAATAAAGCATTCTACTACTACTAGTAACTACTGTGCCTTGCAGACTACATACACAACGGGTTTGATTTACTCAGAGTGCAAAATGTGGTGCAGCTGTGCATGGTAGCCAATCGGCTTCTAACTTCAACTTAATTAAGCCTTGACAAAAACCTGGAAGCTGATTGGTTTTTATGCAGCGCTGCACCACATTTTGCACTCTGCAGTTTTACTAAATCAACCCCAACATGTCCTAGTAGTCCTATGCAGTTATATTTCTAATGAATCACAGAAAACCCATTAAGATCTTTCATGTGAATGGGCCTAATCTATTTCAGTTTCTATTTGAGAACATTGATTTGTTTATTTCAATTTAAGCAAACCTTTAGGCCTGGTTCACACCTATGCATTTTTCAGTGGGTTTTACAGAAACGCATTACAGTCCATTTACACATGGTTTCCTATGGGTCACATTCACATCTGTGCTTTTTTTTGGAAAGGGTCAGGGACTTTTTTTGCGCAACAGGTTGCGTTTTTGGTTCCATAGACTTCAGTGGAAATGCATCAAAAACACAGTGCTTGCGTTTTTTGCTGTGTTTTTGCGGGTTTCTTTCACATGACAACAGGCGCCTTCCAAAAATGCATCAAAAACAATAAAAATGCGTGTGAAAAAAAATTCAAAATGCACCATGAAAATGCATCAACTGCAACCTCCATAGATGTGAACCAGGTCTTACTGAGAGAAACGTGAGGGTTGTCATTACTGACTTAAGCCGGATACATACTATACAATTTTCTTTAGATTTTTTCCTTAGGCTCCATTCACACTAGCGCGTTTTTTGATGCATTTTGCATTTTGCAGAAATGCACAGGAATTTTTTAACATGGGTTCCTATGGAACATGTTCACATCAATGCTTTTTTGTTTCTCTGCATTTTTGGAAAGGGTCGGGGACTTTTTTTCATGCAAAAAGCAGCGTTTTGCATGTAATGGATTTCAATGGACAAGCATCAAAAACGCAAGTGCACCGTTTTTGCAGCGTTTTTGCAGCGTTTTTGATGCGTTTTTGCCGTTTTTTTTTTTTTTTTTTAATTTTTTTAAATTTTTTTTTTAGACTGTAAAAAAAAACTAAAAAAAAAAAAAAAAACGCAAAACGCAAATCGCGGCAAAAACGTGGCAGGCATGAAAAAAAAACCTCCAAAAACGCCCAAAAGCAACATGCATAGGTGTGAATCGAGCCTTAAGGCTTGATTCACACCCATGCATTTTTTGTGCATTTTGCAGATTTGCACTATAGAACTTGTTCCATAGGAAACCATGTTAAATGGACTGTAGTTCAAATCTGCAAAATGCAAAAAGCACTAAAAATGCATAGGGTGTGAATCAAGCCTTAGATTTACCAAAACCATATATTATGAGGTCAAACCTTAACAGTTTTAATTTGTATGCAATCAAGCAGGCGCTTGCACTACATAGTTTTGGTAAATCTAAAGGAAATCAAACATCAAAAGTTGTATAGTGTGTATCCAGCTTAAGGCTCGATTCACACCTATGCATGTTGCTTTTGGGCGTTTTTGGAGGTTTTTTTTTCATGCTTGCCACGTTTTTGAGCAGCGTTTTTGCAGCGTTTTTTGCCGCGTTTTTGCTGCGATTTGCGTTTTGCGTTTTTTTTTTTTTTTTTTTTTTTTTTACAGTCTAAAAAAAAAATAAAAAAAAAAAAAAAAAAAAAACGGCAAAAACGCATCAAAAACGCTGCAAAAATGGTGCACTTGCGTTTTTGATGCTTGTCCATTGAAATCCATTACATGCAAAACGCTGCTTTTTGCATGAAAAAAAGTCCCCGACCCTTTCCAAAAATGCAGAGAAACAAAAAGGCATTGATGTGAACATGTTCCATAGGAACCCATGTTAAAAAATTCCCGTGCATTTCTGCAAAATGCATCAAAAAACGCGATAGTGTGAATGGAGCCTAACTGAGAGAAACATAAATGAAGGTTGTCATCACTGACCTCCTGAAGAGCTCAGTTGTCTGGCTATTACATTTAGGCTCGATTCACATCTATGCATGTTGCTTTTTGAGCGTTTCTGCAGTGCTTTTTGCTCTCCTTTCTGCATTTTTGTAACTGCGTTTTTACTGCGATTTGCGTTTTATAATTTGTGTCTTTTTTTTTTTTTTACATTCACTGTATATAGCTGGTTGGGAAGCCAGCCACCATGTCCTTAGCAACGGATGAGTCATCAGCTGTCAGCGGAATGTAAAAAAAAGAATTGCCGGCTAAAAAAATTCACAAAAAAAGGCGTGGGGTTCCATCCCTCCATCCCAGTCAATTTAAAAAAAGAAAAAAACGGCGTGGGGTCCCCCCAAGATCCATACTAGACCTTTATCCGAGCATGCAGCCCTGCAGGTCAGGAAAAGGAACCGGAATCATACCAGACTGCATACCTTCAACATGGGGGGGTGGGTGCTCACTGTCGGTTACCTGCTAAAAACTAAAAAGTCCGCTTTTGTCCTGAGTCATCGGATAGCCACGCCCCATGGCTACATAATAGATGTCAGACAGTGAGGGACGTCACAATGGTAGAAGACCGCATCAGGACAAAAGCGGACTTTAATAAAGGACTTGTCAAAAAGCTTTTTTTTTTTTTTTTTTTTTTTTTTTTTTTTTTTTTTATAGTTCACTGCTCTTTTGGTGAATACCCATTCACAAAGGGGGGGGGGGGGATCTGGGGGCCCCCTTCTTAAAGGGGGCTTACAGATTCCGATAAGCCCCCCCGGCCGCAGACACCAACAACCACTGGCCCGGGTTGTTGGAAAGAGGCCCTTGTCCCCATCAACATAGGGGCAAGGTGCCTTGGGGTGGGGGCGCAGGGCACCCATCCCCTCATGTGGAGGGCATGTGGTCTGGTATGGTTCAGGAGGGGGGGGGGCGCTCGCTCGTCCTCTTCCTTTCCTGACCTGCTGGGCTGCATGCTCAGATAAGGGTCTGGTATGGATTTTGGGGGGGCTCACGCCATTTTTTTCTATTTTGGCATGGGGGTGTATCCTCCAAATCCATACCAGACCGAAGGGCCTGGTATGGACTGGGGGAGACCCTAAGCCGTTTTTTTCATGAATTTTTTTTAGCCTGCAATTTTATTTATTTTTGTTACATTCAGATGTCAGCAGGGAAGGCTGCTGACAGCTGATGACTCATCCAGCAGGTCGGGAAGCCGGCCGCCGTATCCTTAGCAACCATCTGTATACAGTGAATGTAAAAAAAAGACACAAATCGCGGCAAAATCGCGGTAAAAAAAAGGCAGTACTTGCGTTTTGGATGCAGGTCCATTGAAGTCTATTACATGCTAAATGCTGCAGGTAAAAAATCCCGGACCCTTTCCAAAAACGCAGAGGCACAAAAATGCATTGATGTGAATGTGTTCTATAGGAACCCATGTTAAAAAAATTCCCTGCATTTCTGCAAAGTGCAAAAAGCATCAAAAAAATGCATTAGTGTGATTCAGGCCTTAGGCTGGATTCACAGCTATGCATTATTAGTGCTTTTTGCATTTTGCAGATTTGCACTACAGAACGTGGTCCATAGGAAACCATGTTAAATTGACTGTAGTGCACAGATTTGCACTACAGAATGTGTTCCATAGGAAACCATGTAAAATGGACTGTAGTGCAAATCTGCAAAATGCACTAAAAATGCATTGGTGTGAATCCAGCCTCACACTGACTTCAATAGTTTCTGAGCTGGAACAAATATGCAGATCAGTCAAGCAGGCATGAATCCCTATCCATTTACCTGTTCTAGGTCAGTGACTGAAAGCAGTGGCAAAATTGGCAGAATAGGAAGTAGCAATGGCAGCCCCCATGTTTCGCTCAGGACAAGTTTCCTTAAAGATATTGCAGGTGAAAGCACTATAAATGCTTTCTTGCAATGTTTTTATTTTCCTTTATTTTTGTTCCCTTGCAATGTGTCTTTAAACTTTTATTGAAAATTGGCTAATCAATTTCCCACAGCACAGCCTCCTGCCTCCTTGCACATCATAGCCTTTTCCGCATTTGAAAGTGCCCAAGTGCTCTCTGTGCTGCCCTAGCTCTCTGCTCCTCACCTCCCACATGAAGGACTGCTCTAAATCTGTTGGGGCTGCTGATATTGCATCCAATATTGTATTCATTTGGTTGAAATGAAAGGTTTGGTGACAGGACTTATTTAAACATGACAGAAGTGATCTATGTTGTTATTCTATTACATGGAGTTGGGGAAGGGCCACCATTAGGTCTCAGATCCATAGAGCAGACATAATAACCATGCTGGCTCTAACTTTAGACCACCAAGATATCGCAAGACACAGGCAACCTGCTGTGCAAAGATCATCCACAGGTTTCACCGCATGTGATGGGTAGTCTTACTAGCCAGCGAGGAGTGTAGGTTGGGGCAAGGCAGCACAAGTCTTTAGCCGGCCATAGACAGAAGGATTTGTTTTCCTGCAACCCGTGAAATTTCTTGATTGTGTTAATGGGAGAATCCCTCCCACAGAGCTGTTGTGTTCTCTCGACAGGGGGTGCAGAGAGCGATCCTGGCCGGGAGAACACCCAGTGATTATTGCTAGCAACTATAGCCACTGTCAATAATTGCATGAAAAATCTGACAGGCTGGTTGTACCCAGGTTGATCAATCAATCACCTTGCCTATACATGGTTCGAATCTTGGGTGGTCCCTGCTGAACCATCCGAGATTTGAACCATCTATGGCCAACTTTAGCCATGGAAACTGAAATTGATAATTGGGAAATAGAGCATCTGAGTTTTTAAGGTTATCTTGGCATTCAAATTCTTGAAGGTGAAACTGTCACGACCTGTCATGGCAGAGTCTGTATTGTTCAGTGACATTTGACAGTGGCCATTTGATAGAGGAAAAGCAGGGATGGGGTCTAACTTTGACTTGCAGAGTCAATGCCTCAAGTGGGCCTAGGATCCACAGATCCACAGAATTGACTTGAAGGCTAAAACAGGTACTTGCACTTGAACACGGTTTAAAGTCAGGTTCATTTTAGGTGCATCTAAGGTGGTCTGCATTATAGCTTCATTTAAGATGCTCTATTCTGCCCTAGAGTCTCAAATTCAATTTTATTAGCAAGTGAAATAGCAGCCTAATACTGCAGTTTACAGCTTAAACTGTCATTTGTACTAAGATGAAAGCTCCAGTATTATGCTGTTAATGCATTTGCTAATATGAAAGGGATATTCCTAAGCAGCCATTGAGCCCCAGGATGTTTTGTTTTTGGGTTGGTGCTGGCTGATGGACCCTGGTGCGGTGAGAGCTCCTGCAAGGAACATGAAATCATATTAAAACCATCTGCAGGATAAACACTATTCTAAGATGAGGTCTGCATCCTGTTTCCCTGCCAAAGGCGTAAAATGCGAGTCCAGTGAAAGTGATATAAAAGGGTTTTTAAACCAGGCATAGTAAAAGTGAGTCCTACTGATTTATTGTTATATTTTTAGAGCATCATTTTGATTTTAATTAACAAATATCTGATTGCATGGTATAGCTACATACTGTATTAGTAGTCAGTGACATTTAAGCTGTTCCAGTACTCGTTCAAGTCATTTTCTCAGTGAAAAAAAGTGCCAGAATCCTAAATGAATGAATGCTGAAATCTCTTCAACCTGCCTTACCAAGTCCAGTTTTATGTGACCAAGAACTACAAGTATCTATACTATGACCTGGATAAGTGAAAACATATCTGCCTATTTTGATGTGCAATTGGAACTGATTTCCAAAAAGCAAATATTCCTCCTAAAAAATAACAGTACACTTCCTGGTAAGTTAATGTGCCTAGCCACCCCTGTGCTTATAGCCTCATAGCCTCATTTATTGGTTGAATTAGATGGACATGTGTCTTTTTTCAACCTGACTATGTAACTATAGCTATGTATCTGTAATATGAGATCATAGACACTTGTCTCTGACTGCACTGTTCTCCTTGCTGGAGGCTCTGACATGAGGAAGTAAAGCCCTGCCTCTAACAAGATGGCCGCCTCCACACAGAAGCAGGGCAGGACAAGGCATGGTAAGCCAGAAATGGGGAACAGATCAGTTACAGGGAGATGGGGGAGGCAAGACTAGTGACTAGTCCTTTGCCTGTATTTTTTGGGCATAGCTTTCAGTTCAATTCCTCTTTAAGCCATAGATTAGCACACCCCATAGGTCACTTTCTATAGGCACACATAGTATACAGTTATATTGATTTCCTACTGGACTATGACCTACTACATACTAGATGTCCAACATCTGTGGAATGGAACAACGCATATTATTCACACCAATGTAGAAAATATTAGAGTTTTGTACATTTTTCTACTTAATAAAAGTGAACTCATCTGAAGCAGAAAAAAATATTTCTGGTAATTTATTCTACGGAGTTTCCTGTTTCATTAAACAAATGTAAATTATTGATGACTGGTACTTTGCTAAATTAAAGTACAAAAGTTCTGTGTGTGCTGGATGTAAAATCATGATACCGAATGAATGCAAATGAAGCTTTCTGTAGTTTATTTCAATCCTTCCAGAAAAAAAAGGCATTTTCAGCTTTTAATCACAGATAGGACACAAGTCTTATTATACAAAGATGCAAAAACTGCATATAGCATTCTGTTAAAAACATTTCATGATTGGTTAAAGGATGTGTTTAAGAAGCCTACCCGCCTTTCTTCCAGCAAAATATAGACACTAACAGGCTGTGTATGAGCATCTTCTAAACACAAATATATTCCTCAGTTTTTGCATGTTACAGTTAAAGTAGTGCTAAAGACTTTATTTTTACTGAAAACAAGTTTCTTGATACAAATGTAACACTGAGCAATAAACCATTTTTGCCCAAATAATTCAAAAAGTCACATATTGGTAGCCGCATCCTCTGCTCTACTCTTTGCCACTTGCCCTCTCACAAACCACTAGATCATAGTATTTAGGCCCTTTCCTTCAGCCCTTGCAGTAGCACACATGCATGGCTGTTTTTTTTTCTTTTTTTTCAAGATTGGATACTGAACCCATAGTCAACCCCAAAACACAACAAAGGGTAGACCCAAATACTCCCAATCCCAGGAGTGTGCATGATAGGGTGGCTCAGTGGGGCACTGGTGAATACACCCACCCTGAACCTGGGAAAGGAGGACAGCGATTAGGGACCATATTGAAACTGCATTAAAAAAGCATTGTTAGGTTTAGGAGTAATACCAAGTAAATGCTATCATCAGCACTTCAAATGCATTTAAAAAGGGAGGCCTTAATATCACTTTAACGTGTAAAAGGTTATCTGAGTATGGTCTGGGACTAAGCTCAGAAAGCTCATATAGAATGGCAGTTTATGTACTTTGTGATGTGTATATATTTAGTATATCTTGGAAGATATATTCAAAATATATGTCTACTTTTATATTCAACCTTATAAACAACTATGGAGACTGGGACTAAAAATATTTTCATATTGTCATCAGCCGGGCACTGGAGAAGTGGTGGTGACCATTTCATGAGCCTTTCAAGTTTGATTGCAATCTGTGCACACATCACTGTGACCCTTATTAAACTCTCTACCTTTCAATTAAACACAATATAAAAGCAACCCCAAAAAGCAATTAAATTGAACCCATGGGCAAAACAGGCCATTTATATTCAGGAATAATTTTCGGCATCTTGTCCATTAAAATACTGAATAAGATCACATGGAAAAAAAAAAATCTATATATATACTGTATATTCAGGGGCATTGCTAGATCTGCACAAGATCTGGAGCTAGAGCCCATAGCAGCAAAGTAAAGAAAGTCATACGCTTGGGCGGGCATACACATGTATATAATATACGTGTGTGTGTGTATATATATATATATCGTTACATATCTGAGTGAGGATCCCCCTTACATCAGGGTCCTCAGAGAGCCTCCCCTTACATCAGGGTCCTCAGAGAGCCTCCCCTTACACCAGGGTCCCCAGAGAGCCTTCCCATACATCAGGGTCCCCAGAGAGCCTCCCCCTTACATTAGGGTCCCCAGAGTGCCTCCTCCTTACATCAGAGAACCCCTCCATACATCAGGGGGCCCAGAGAGTCTCCCCCATAAATCAGGGTTCCCAGAGAGCCTCCCCCATACATCAGGGTCCCCAGAGAGCCTCCCCCATAAATCAGGGTCCCCAGAGAGCCTCCCCCATACATCAGGGTCCCCAGAGAGCCTCCCCCATACATCAGGGTCCCCAGAGAGCCTCCCCCATACATCAGGGTCCCCAGAGAGCCTCCCCCATACATCAGGGTCCCCAGAGAGCCTCCCTCATGCATCAGGGTCCCCAGAGGGCCTCCCCCATGCATCAGGGTCCCCAGAGAGCCTCCCCCTTACATCAGGGTCCCTAGAGAGCATTCCCCATACATCAGGTTCTCCAGAGAGCCTCCCCCATACATCAGGGTCCCCAGAGAGCCTCCCCATACACCAGGGTGCCCAGAGAGCCTCCCCCATACATCAGGGTCCCCAGAGAGCCTCCCCCATACATCAGGTTCTTCAGAGAGCCTCCCCCATACATCAGGGTCCCCAGAGAGCCTCCCCATACATCAGGTCCCCAGACAGCCTCCCCCTTACATCAGGGTCCCCAGTGGGCCTCCCCCTTACATCAGGGTCCCTAGAGAGCCTCCCCCATACATCAGGTTCCCCAGAGAGCCTCCCCCATACATCAGGGTCCCCAGAGAGCCTCCCCATAAATCAGGGTGCCCAGAGAGCCTCCCCCATACATCAGGGTCCCCAGAGAGCCTCCCCATACATCAGGGTCCCCAGAGAGCCTCCCCCATACATCAGGGTCCCCAGAGAGCCTCCCCCATACATCAGGGTCCCCAGAGAGCCTCCCCCATACATCAGGGTCCCCAGAGAGCCTCCCCAATACATCAGGGTCCCCAGAGAGCCTCCCCCATACATCAGGGTCCCCAGAGAGCCTCTCCATACATCAGGGTCCCCAGAAAGCCTCCCCCATACATCAGGGTCCCCAGAGAGCCTCCCCCATACATCAGGGTCCCCAGAGAGCCTCCCCCATACATCAGGGTCCCCAGAGAGCCTCCCCATACATCAGGGTCCCCAGAAAGCCTCCCCCATACATCAGGGTCCCCAGAGAGCCTCCCCCATACATCAGGGTCCCCAGAGAGCCTCCCCCATACATCAGGGTGCCCAGAGAGCCTCCCCCATACATCAGGGTCCCCAGAGAGCCTCCCCATACATAAGGGTCCCCAGAGAGCCTCCCCCATACATCAGGGTCCCCAGAGAGCCTCCCCCATACATCAGGGTCCCCAGAGAGCCTCCCCTTACATCAGGGTCCCCAGAGAGCCTCCCCCATACATCAGGGTCCCCAGAGAGCCTCCCCCATACATCAGGGTCCCCAGAGAGCCTCCCCCATACATCAGGGTCCCCAGAGAGCCTCCCCCATACATCAGGGTCCCCAGAAAGCCTCCCCATACATAAGGGTCCCCAGAGAGCCTCCCCCATACATCAGGGTCCCCAGAGAGCCTCCCCTTACATCAGGGTCCCCAGAGAGCCTCCCCCATACATCAGGGTCCCCAGAGAGCCTCCCCATACATCAGGGTCCCCAGAGAGCCTCCCCCATACATCAGGGTCCCCAGAGAGCCTCCCCCATACATCAGGGTCCCCAGAGAGCCTCCCCCATACATCAGGGTGCCCAGAGAGCCTCCCCCATACATCAGGGTCCCCAGAGAGCCTCCCCATACATAAGGGTCCCCAGAGAGCCTCCCCCATACATCAGGGTCCCCAGAGAGCCTCCCCTTACATCAGTGTCCTCAGAGAGCCCCTCCTTACATCAGGGTGCCCAGAGAGCCTCCTCCATACATCAGGGTCCCCAGAGAGCCTCCCCATACATCAGGGTGCCCAGAGAGCATCCCCCATACATCAGGGTCCCCAGAGAGCCTCCCCATACATCAGGGTCCCTAGAGAGCCTCCCCATACATCAGGGTGCCCAGAGAGCCTCCCCTACACATCAGGGTCCCCAGAGAGCCTCCCCCACACATTAGGGTCCCCAGGGAGCCTCCCCCTTACATCAGGGTCCCCAGAGAGTCTCCCCCATACATCAGGTTCTCCAGAGAGCCTCCCCCATACATCAGGGTCCCCAGAGAGCCTCCCCCATACATCAGGGTCCCCAGAGAGCCTCCCCCTATACATCAGGGTCCCCAGAGAGCCTCCCCCATACATCAGGGTCCCCAGAGAGCCTCCTCCATACATCAGGGTCCCCAGAGAGCCTCCCCATACATCAGAGTCCCCAGAGAGCCTCCCCATACATCAGGGTCCCCAGAGAGCCTCCCCCATACATCAGGGTCCCCAGAGAGCCTCCCCCTATACATCAGGGTCCCCAGAGAGCCTCCCCCTATACATCAGGGTCCCCAGAGAGCCTCCCCCATACATCAGGGTCCCCAGAGAGCCTCCTCCATACATCAGGGTCCCCAGAGAGCCTCCCCATACATCAGAGTCCCCAGAGAGCCTCCCCATACATCAGGGTCCCATGAGAGCCTTCCCATACATCAGAGTGAGAGAGGGGGGTGGATGAGAAGGGGTGAGAGAGAGGGGGGTGGCTGAGAGACCCCCTAGCCCTGCCTGCAGTCCCTACTGTCCCAGCCCCTGTCTTTGTGGGTAGGTGTGTGTGATCCGCCTACCTCGCGCCCGTCCTCAGTCAGCCTGTCTTCTTCCTGTTCCATGGCAGTCAGAGCGAGCTAGGAGAGGAGGTTGGAGGAGTGCAGGCTCTGGGAGGCGCCGGGAATGCTGCTCAGGGTGGCGGTGAGGTCTCGTCTTCTCTCACTCCTTCCTGGGCTCTTCCCGGCTGCCCATGCCTCCCCCTCCCCGTTTCAAGATGCCGCTGCCCTGCACCCCACCGCCACCGGACCAGCGGCGGGACGATCCGATCCAGTCCAGGACCATGACAAGGGGGCTGAACTCCACTCCTTAGGCCCCAGGAGCACTAGTGCGGAGGAGGAGAAAGTGGAATCCTCCTCCACTTTGAATGCTGGGCAGGGAGGGAGTTGCGGCCGTGACGTCACTGGTTGCTAGACGCTAGACGGCTCTAGTAACCAGTGGCCAAGAGTAGAGAGAGATGGAGCCGGAGCCAGTGCTACCATGGCTTATTCCGCCCCTGACCCTTGCATTTCGGACTGGGACATACCTGCTTACCTGCGCTGAAAGCTGAAAATTGGCTTGGGCAGGAAGGTGCCTGGTATTGAAGTGGTTAAATGGCTGTGAGCTGCTGTGAAGTTTTTTGGAATAAAAAAACCCTTTTCGAAGTTTATCTGCACTATGGAACTTTTTTCTTATCTCCCTTGAGTGTTAACCGCTGAGATCATCCATGAGATAAGATCTGAGTCAAGGGTGATTATAACTGTTCCTGTGTGTGGATTCCAAAAGGAGAGAGGAGTTAGCTTCGGTCGTTGAGGGTGATTGTAATCACGATCCCTGGATTGAAAGACAGGTGGAGGATTTCGATGCCGGCAGGCTGATGCAACAGGCTCCCATGATCTTTATAATTTGAAGTCCAACTGATCTGGTAAGCGGCAGTAATATCACAAGTTTTTGGGCTGCAAGAACATCTCATTCCCATCTCTCCTGATTACTGAGTTTCTCCATACTCACATTGTCATTTTTATGGACTTTGTTTATATACACTCACCTTAATGGATTTTGTATATATCGGAGTACTTTTGCTTGTCCTTGTAACAGGTTGATGGTGCACACCACTATTCACATGGGCGTTTTTTGGTAGCATTTTTTGGTAGCATTTATTTTACTTTATTGTATCACTTTTGCACAATGCTATATATATCTTTATATGAGTTTGGTTGTGTTTAATCATCTTCACTGATTAATGGTTGCGCGCTTGTTTTTCAAAGATATCTCCCATATTATGCACCAATACAATCTGATGAAATCACAAGTAAAAATGTCATTTTTATTTCAAAGCAATGATACATGTACGCTTTTTTTTTCGTAATAACACTGTATTTTTGCTAATTGGGGTTTCTACATAACAAATATACAACTAAGACCATAGCATACAAATTATATTGTCATTTTTGGCTTGACAGGAGCACTAAGTTCCAAATACAAGAAGCTTACTTGTTGTTAGGCACATTGCATGCTAAGCTGTTTACTGAGTTTGACTCTGTGTGTAAATGGCAAGGATTATATTATCTTTGTTTTCTAAAATGGAAAGAATGAGAGTGGGCATTGAGGACACAGCTAAAAATATTCAGAATCTGGGAAATGTTGACTGTTTGCAATAAACTGGTTGTTAGGATGCAAATGAATCCTATAATCAACCCCAGCTTTTTATGTGTATATAAGATAAACTGTATATGTGGTGTGTGTATAAATCTGTGCCTGTATGTATGTGTGTGTATATGCTGTGTGTGTGTATATGTATATATATATATATATATATATATATATATATATATATATATATATATATATATACACACACTATATTACCAAAAGTATTGGGACACCTGCCTTCACACACACACACAAACTATAATGGCATCCCAGTCTTATGCCCCATACACACGGTCAGATTTTCCGACACACAAAGTTGGAGAGCAGGAGATAAAATTTTCCGACAACAAAGTCCAATCGCGTCAATTCCGACCGTGTGTGGCCTGTTCCGACGCACAAAGTGCCAAGCATGCTCAGAAGAAATTCCGACACGGAACAGCTCGGTCTGGTAAACTTAGCGTTCGCAATGGATACAGCACTTTCGTCACGCTGCAATGTTAAAAATGGTTTAATACAGCGCACTCTCTTCTTCTTTATAATGTGACAAGAATTAAGTAGTTTTGCTGCTCATATTCACACAGACTTCTCACAAACGTATTTCTTTACTATTTATCGGGATTCCCTCAATATATTTTGATTTGTCACATCTGACAACATTATTATTATTTTTTTTTTTTTTATTTGGTTTTTAAGGCCGATTTATTTTTTTTTTGGTTTGTCTTTTTTTCAAGGCTTATTTTTTGTTTTTGGGATTTTTATTTGTACTCCTGAAAATTTTTGTGTTTTTTTTTGTGTCAAGTTACCACAACACCATTGATATGTTGTTCTATATAATCTGTAGAAGATTGTTTGGTGGTGTTGTCCCTTGTTAATTTCACATTTTATGTTAGAAATGTACCTGAATCGTCACCAACAAACTGTCCTTTTTGGATGAAAACACACACAGAAGAGTATAATTTTCCAAAAAAAAACTTTTATTAAGGGCTCACAACTAAACAAAGAGGGAGGCAACGCTGGAGAAACTGCAGAAATGGGTGAAACCTTGGACCCCCAGGGCACACATCAACTATTTTCAAGGAAAATTGGTGGCCTGAGGAGTCCTTATCTAAGGGAGTGCAGTCTGGTCCAGAAGTCCCAGAGATCCGGAAAGCAGCAGATGACATCTGTGTCCCCAGGCTGTGGTCATACGAGAGACTGCAGCTTTTGTCAGACCAGACTGAACCCAGGGCCATTACTGGATGGTCCAACTCAATAACGTCGGTCTTGGCTGTTAGTTCCCCACTCACCCCCTTGGTTAGGACTTTATAAATAAGTTGCTCACACAGGAGGCGTTGACCCTCCTGCATGCCCTGCAGTTTTGTGGCAGCCATGCAGGCAAAGGCCTCTTCAGGAGTGGGTAAGGCTCGGAGGGACGCAGAAGCCTCCTGAATGAGCCTGAGCGCTGAATCCTGCATGGGAGTCGTCTTCCTCGCTCTTTTATATGGAAGGCGGAGGGGAGGAACCTGCGATTCAGTCAGGCTGCAACTGGTCCCAGGCTTCTCTTGGCTGACACTTAGCCCCGCCTCCTCCTGGCTGCCACTAATCCCCGCCTCCTCCTGACTGCCACATTCCACAACCTCCTCCTGGCTGAGGTCTTCCTGTGTATGAAAAAGGGACATAGTTTTAGTATTTTATTCATCAATCACACACAATTTTCACCTCCTGACTGTTGCAAATTGAATGTTAACAAATATAACACACTATCCTTCTGAGCCCAGCAGTTTTCATTCTTGTCCCAATTTTGGGTGCCCACTACTGTCTATTGATATGTAAAACACATGTAAATCAGCAATTAGTGATCAATAATAACATCTAGTAAACATCATTTCTTGATTGACCAGAAATCTGTAGAAGAATGCTATACCTAACTCCAGCTGGGCTCCTCCACTTCTTCCTGGCTGGAAGGCCCAGGTTGGACATCGGAAGCCTCAGCTGGGATGGAAGGAAGAGTGGAAGGAAGAGTGGAGAGGGATTCCCTGACTTCAGTGTGGTCTGACAGAAATCTCAGTCTCTCATAGTACCACAGCCTGGGGACATAAACGTCATCTGCTGCAGCTCCGGATCTCTGGGAATCTGTGACCTTCTTGCGCTCCCTAAGATAAGTGCTCCTCAGGCCACCAATTTTGGCTTTTAAATAAGGGATGGTTGCTGTGGGGACCACCGGCTTCACCAACTCCAGCAGTGTCTCCAGCGCTGCCTGCCTCTTTTGTTTATTATTGTAATGAGGATGTCTCACCTGCCACAGACAGGGCAGCTCCCTGTATTTGTCTATGAACAGGGGGAGGAAATTGTGGTCATTGAAGCCATCCATTTTCTCTGCAAGACACAACACAAGACAAACCCTAAGGTCAGGCCAAACTCTCCTAATCTTGTTACAATATAGGCTTCAATTTCGAAGCAGTATAGGCCCAAGTTTAGATCTTACCTTCGTTATCACGATCGGCGCTTTCGATGCTCCTTTCTAGTCTATTCCCCGCCCCTTTTCGTTTGGCGTAGTGGGGGAAGAGCACATGGCGGAGACACAGCAGGTGCGTGCTAATTATAGCAACGAGGAGGAGGAGGAGGAAAGCCCAGAGCCTGAAACATCCCGATCCAGAAGGAGATTTATGGCCTCAAATATGTCCTTTGGGGAGATGTTGGAGATGGTCGACATCCTGAAGAGGGCCGACTATGAGGGGAAGTATGGACCTTACCCCAATCCCAATGTTAGAAAGGCCAAGATCATGGCGAAAGTGGTCAAGAGTCTGCACCGGCATTTCGGGGTACGACGATCAAAAGATCAGCTCAGGAAGCGGTGGTCGGACCTGAAATTAAGAGAACATGAGAAGTACAGAAAGATCCAGAGAGTGCTGCAAAAAAGTAAGTAGTTGTCCTGTGTTCCTATTCTTTATGTTTATTATGTTCGTGCTGCTCCATGTGCTTTTCTTACAAGTCTACATTTTTACATGGCAAATTTCATGTTCATGGGTACATTATTCGTTCGTATCAAACATTTTTCTTTCGGCCTATAAAACACCATTGTTTAGGCCATATGCATTTGGCCACAATTTTTACGCCCTACTTGTCATAAACTATTTTGGTTGTGTAGATGGCTTTCTTACTAGAATGAAATGCAAAATAGATTCTGTGTAAGGAGAGGACACTCAGCAGCTGTTTTCACATCTGGACACTGGAGCACTAGTGTGGGACACAAGAACACCATTTTTATTAGGGGGGGGCACACAGGTGCTCCAGTGTATACTATAGGGGGGGGGGCTTCATCTGTGAAGCTTGTACCAAACAGGTAAAGTATTGAAGCTTGACAAAGGACACTGAAAATGCCACATTTTGGAACTCTGCCAAAATAGACAATTGTACCCCACTTCCAAGCAATGTTTTCTAATTATAGTTCTGCCATCAAATCACTGTGTGCTAAGTATAGCATTTTTTTTTGACATAGGGGAGAAAAGACTCGGAGGACACCCCTCATCCGAGGAGAACACAGACCCCCCACCTCTGGAAGAAGGTGAAATCCCACCAACCCAAGAAGAGCAGGAGGAGGAAGAAGACGTGGTGGAACTGGTCACCACAACAGGTGAGTGTCTGCGACCACAGGCTCAGGTAAGAGATGGATGACGGCATTTTTTTGATACCTTTTTTTTTGGGTTTCTCTCTTTTTAGGTGATCGTGATGTTGTGGATCCAGATCCTTTCACATCAGAAAGTGCCCAGATCCTGATCGGGGAGATCATGGGGTGTAATTTAGAATTGGAAAACCTCAATAAAAACATCAATGATGTTATTCAAAATAATAAAAACATCATTGATGTTTTGGGGCGAGTTTAAAACCCCTCCCAATCCCTTTGTTTTTTTGTGTGCTCCAATGTTCAAAATGTTTGAAAGATTTGTCGAAAAGTCTAATTTGGAGGATGCACACAGTGTGCCAACATGTGCTATCTGCCATCATGGGAGATCAATGGACGCGTTTTGGGGGTGCAACCCCTTCCTCAATAATAAAGTAGCTGAGAGGAAGGGGTTGCTCCCCCAAAACACGTTCCTTCATCCCCCGTGATGGCAGCTAGCACATGTTGACATTGGGAAATTTATGTGCATCTTCCAAATTTGGCTTTTCCTGGGGTGACTTCACCCCATCTGAACGCAATATCAAACACAGTTCCTAAATACTCATGTCTGATATTGCCTTCAAGTTCTACCAAATGTGAACTTTGTAAGTTCAAGATTTGTGGCTTTCTTGTTGGTTTTACACATGCCTGTTTTAGCTTAAATGGACATTTATCTGTTTGATAATGCCACCCCAAAAATTGTTATACCACAAACATGTTGTTTTGTTAGAAAAAACTTTTCTAAATGCACATGTGATTGTGCAGGTATTAAAGAGATTGTTAAGCAAGAATGTGTGGATTATTGTGTCAACGCTAAAACACTTTGTTGGTGATGTCATTGATGTTTTATGTGAAAATGGGGGTTATTTCCTAAGGGCAAATCCTCTTTGCACTACAAGTGCAGTTTCAGTGCACTTGTAGTGCAAAGTGTCTTTGGCTTTAGTAAATAACACCCAACAGTGCTTTGTATAAGGTTACACAATCACGCCATTTTCTGGACTCAACACATTTCTGTCACGGTCAGCTAAAACAAACACAAGCAGTAAATGTCCACAAAGATTTTCTTTTTTTTGCTTTTTTATTTGATAAAGGCTTCACAAATTTGCTGGCATATTGATGGCCCCCCTACCCGCAAAGAACTCCAGGTATCGTAACCGGACATCATGGGCACTAAGGGAGGGCAAGCCAGGACGGCCACTTTCAAGCGCCGTCAGTGTTGTTTCATGGATCATTCCGGCCTCAGGCCCAACTGAGCCAGCATAGTTGGCGGAATGTTTGCGTAAAAAGTTATGGAGAATACAGCACGCCAGGATTATATGATTAAGTTTATACTCCGCCATATGGATGGGTGTCAGAAATAGGTGGAACTGGCTGGCCAGGATTCCAAATGTGTTCTCCACCACTCTTCTGGCTCTGGCCAACCGGTAATTAAAAACCCTCTGTTCCGGGGTGAGGGTCCTCATAGGGAATGGCCGCATAAGATGGTCCCCCAGCGCAAACGCTTCATCAGCAACGAACACGAATGGGAGTCCTTCCACATTGTCCTCTGGAGGTGGCAAGTCCAAGCTGCCATTCTGGAGACGCCTGTAGAACTCCGTCTGGGTGATGACTCCACCATCGGACATCCGGCCATTCTTCCCCACGTCCACATACAAGAATTCGTAATTAGCCGACACCACCGCCAACATCACAATACTATTGAACCCCTTATAGTTGAAATAGTACGACCCCGAGTTGGGTGGTGGGACGATGTGGACGTGTTTCCCATCAATTGCCCCTCCGCAGTTAGGAAAGTCCCACCGCTCGGCAAAGTGGGAGGCCACAGTCTGCCATTCCTGTGGCGTGGAAGGAAACTGTTGAGGAAAACAAAAATAAATTAATATTTTTGCACATAAACATGGCAAGCAGATTAGACACAAACATTCTTGGCCAACCTCCAGATAGCATTTATTAAGGGGAATTTAACAACACCAAAGTATAAGGTACACCTATCATATTCCCCCTCCCCCCCGCCTCGCATGGGCCATTTCTAACATTATGGGGGGGGGGATCTTGGACAGGTAACCCTCTCCACTTCATTGAGAGATGAATGCCTAAATAATGGGTATTACTTGGAACAGCCCCTCCTTAGTTACACTATTGGCAGCCCACTGGACAGGTAAGAAGTGTCATAATACAAAGATATAAATACACACTGTACACATTTGAGCACATTTGGACATTCTGCTATTACCTATCAAGATAATAATAGGATATAAAAAGTTTAAACAGTACCATTTGAAAGTGTACAGGCAGGCCCTTGCACTGCATGCTTTGGGGAATTCATCCATAAATCTGACCACTAAAGAGATGGGTATAGTGTGTATGGGTTTGGCAAAGTCAGCAGATAGCTGATTGAGGATAGATAGAGAATTGGGATCAGCTGACTTAGCAGTTGGGGGAGGGAGGGTTACTAAAAATGATTTGGGGACACCACAAAAAAAAGCCTCTGGCACTCTGCCTGAATTTAAAGCAAAAATCACATTTAAAAACATTTTAGGGGGTGTTTGGGGTAAAGCACTACTATGGAGCTGACAAAATACATTGTTAAGTGACTACATGAGGTGAATATAGGGCAGGAGAGCATGATGGGGAGGTTATTGAAGGCCAATCTGTATGAAGGACCTAAAAAATTAATTACATAAAAATCCAGCATGCATGAGGATAAAGGGGACATTCACAGCATATTCCAATCATGGTAATTAGGGAATGAGGAAAGAAATACAATATATTATCAATCATTCAATACAATAAAATGTGATATTAAAGGATAAAAATCTTACCTTAATATACTCCTTCTGCAGGACCTGGATGATGGCAGAACAGGTCTCTGGGATGATGATACCCAGAGCCTGAGGGGAGATGCCTGTCGAGAACTTCAAGTCCTGCAGACTTCTCCCTGTCGCCAAGTACCACAGGGTAGCGACTAACCTCTGCTCCGGAGTGATGGCTTGCCTCATGCAGGTATCCTGCCTGCTGATATAGGGGGTCAGCAAAGCCAGCAGACGGTGAAATACAGGGTCCGTCATCCTGAGAAAGTTCCTGAAATCATCAGGATTATTCTCATGGATCTCACGGAGCAAAGGCATATGAGAGAACTGGTCACACTGGAGCAACCAATTCTTGGTCCATGAACTCCTCCCCACCCTGTTCATGGACTGGACTTGTGTCAAGGTCAGGACCCCAACACCAAGCCCCCACACAGCACGAACTCTACGAGGAGTACGTATACGAAACATGGCTAGAAAACGGTTGGCTGCTCAGAACGAAGTAACAGAACGCACTGAAGAACAGCAAGGCCTGTGAAGAGCGACCTGAAAAACAGTAACGAACGAACAAGAACACAATGACTACTTAAAGTCACGCGGAACTTGCTTGCACGCACTGAAGAGCAGATACAAACCCACAAGCACAAACTGGCAGAAAACGATCTGAAAGCCACGAGTCTGAAAGCACGAATCGTCTCTCACCAAACTTTTACTAACACGAGATTAGCAAAAGGAGCCCAAAGGGTGCCGCGCTTGGTTCTGAACTGGCCTTTTCTAGTCTCGTCGTACGTGGTGTACGTGACCGCGTGGTTGGCGATGGGAAATTCCGACAACTTTGTGCGACCGTGTGTACGCAAAACAAGTTTGAACCAACATCCATCGGAAAAAATACTAGGATTTTGTTGTCGGAATGTCCGAACAAAGTCCAACCGTGTGTACGGGGCATTAGTCCGTAGGGTTTAATATTGAGTTGGCCCACCCTTTGCAGCTATAACAGCTTCAACTCTTCTGGGAAGGCTGTCCACAAGGTTTAGAAGTGTGTCTATGGGAACGTTTGACCATTCTTCCAGAAGTGCATTTGTGAGGTCAGGCACTGATGTGGACAAGAGACCATAGAAAGAATCCCCCTTTAGTTGGGATTTTGACAGACCACCAGCTCTTGAGATAAAAATATATGTTTTATTGATATGCTTAAAAAAGACGTGAAAGCGTCTATAACACCATCCCCATGAGAGCACATCTACCATTTTCACCCTGTATATACTTTCTGTTTTGATTTTGTATCAATGTTGTATGGAATGTTTTTTTTATCCTGTGTGTTATTGAAGCTTTCACGTATTTTTTAAGCATATGAATAAAACACATATTTTTATCTCAGGAGCTGGTGGTCTGTCAAAATCCCAACTAAGGGGGGATTTTTTCTATGGTCTATTATGTAAGGGATAGGACCACCATGCCCAATACTTGTTATGATGTAACAAGTGGCAAGACTTGAAAATTGCTGTTCACAGACAAGGATGAGAGGATGTCTGTGATAGGCTGAACACTGACTGCTGGGAAATTGAGTGTTCTGCCTATCACAGAGGAGGAGGAGGAGCGGCTTTTGAACAGTGGAATGGCCGCCGTATGTTTTTATGACACGCTGGCCGCCGTCTGACTGCATGACACGCTGATCAGGTAGGCAGACGACGGTGACTCGAGTATAAGCCGAGGGGGGCACTTTCAGCCTAAAAAAAGGGCTGAAAATCTCGGCTTATACTCGAGTATATACGGTAAATATGTGAAAGTGTGGGGGGCATTTGTGTTCAGCCCTGAGTCAATACTTTGTAGAACCACCTTTCCCTGCAATTACAGCTGCAAGTCTTTTTGGGGATGACTCTACCAGCTTTTGCACATCTAGAGAGTGACATTTTTGCCCATTTTTCTTTGCAAAATAGCTTAAACTCTGTCAGATTGGATGGAGAGCATCTGTGAACAGCAATTTTCAAGTCTTGCCACAGATTCGCAATTGGATTTAGGACTGGACTTTGACTGGGCCATTCTAACACATGAATATGCTTTGATCTAAACTATTCCATTGTAGCTCTGGCTGTATGTTTAGGGTCGTTGTCCTGCTGGAAGGTGAACCTGCACCCCAATCTCAAGTATGGAGCCCTGTATTTGGCTCCATCCATCTTCCCATCAACTCTGACCAGCTTCCCCTGTCCCTGCTGAAAAAAAGCATCCCCACAACATGATGCTGCCATCACCATGTTTCACGTGGGGATGGTGTGTTCAGGGTGATGTGCAGTGTTAGTTTTCCGCCACACATAGCATTTTGTTTTTAGGCCAAAAGTTCAATTTTGGTCTCATCTGACCAGAGCACCTTCTTCCACATGTTTGCTGTGTCCCCCACATGGCTTCTCACAAAATGCAAATAAGACTTCTTATGGCTTTTTTTCAACAATGGCTTTCTTCTTGCCACTTTTCCATAAAGGCTAGATTTGTGGAGTGCACGACTAACAGTTGTCCTGTGGACATTTTCCCACCTAAGCTGTGGATCTCTGCAGCTCCTCCAAAGTTACCATGAGCCTATTGGCTGCTTCTCTGATTAATGCTCTCCTTGCCCAGTCTGTCAGTTTAGGTGGACAGCCATGTCTTGGTAGGTTTGCAGTTGTGCCATACTCTTTCCATTTTCAGATGACGGATTGAACAGTGCTCTGTGAGATGTTCAAAGCTTGGGATATTTTTTTTTTATAACCTAACCCTGCTTTAAACATCTCCACAACTTTATCCTTGACCTTAATAATGCTGTTTGTTTGCAAAGGTTCTTTAACAAACCTCTGAGGGCTTCACAGAACGGCTGTATTTATACTGAGATTAAATTACACACAGGTGGACTCTCTTTACTAATTAGGTGACTTCTGAAGGCAATTGGTTCCACTAGATTTTAGTTAGGGGTATCAGAGTAAAGGGGGCTTAATATAAATGCACGCCACACTTTTCAGATAATTATTTATAAAAAATGTTGAAAACTATCCTTTTCCTTCCACTTCAAAATTATGTGCAACTTTGTGTTGGTCTATCACATAAAATCCCCATAAAATACATTTACGTTTTTGGTTGTAACATGACAAAATGATGAAAATTTCAAGGGGTATGTATACTTTTTCAAGACACTGTACATACTGTACAGTAAGTATTCAGTCTTTGCTCAATACTTTATTGAAGCACCTTTGGCACCAATTACAGCCTCAAGTCTTTTTAATCTGATGCTACAAGCTTGGCACACCTAATTTTGGGCAGTTTCTCCCATTCTTTGCAGGACCTCTCAAACTTCATCAGGTTGGATGCGGAGTGTCGGTGCACAGCTATTTTCAGATCTCTCCAGAGATGTTCGATCAGGTTCAAGTCTGGGCTTTGGCTGGACCACTCAAGGACATTCACAGTGTTGTCCCGCAGACACTCCTTTTTTATCTTGGCTGTGTGCTTAGGGTCATGAACCTTCGCCCCAGTCTGAGGTCCAGAGCGCTCTGGAGCAGGTTTTCATCAAGAATGTCTCTGTACATTGCTGCATTCATCTTTCCCTTGATCCTGACTAGTCTCCCAGTTCCTGCCACTGAAAAACATACCCACAGCATGATGCTGCCATCACAAAACTTCACTGTAGGTATGGAATTGGCCAGGTAATGAGCGCTGCCTGGTTTCCTCCAGACATGACGCTTGCCATTCAGGCCAAAAAGTTCAATCTTTGTTTCATCAGACCAGAGAATTTTGTTTCTTATGGTCTGAGAGTCCTATAGGTGTCTTTGGCAAACTCCAGGCAGGCTGTCATGTGCCTTTTACTGAGGAGTGGCTTTCGTCTGGCCACTCTACCATACAAGCCTGATTGGTGGAGTGCTGCAGAGATGGTTGTTCTTCTGGAAGGTTCTTCTCTCTCCACAGAGAAACACTGGAGCTCTGACACGGGTTCTTGGTTCTCCCTGACTAAGGCCCTTCTCCCCCATGGCTCAGTTTGGCAGGGCGGCCTGCTCTAGGAAGAGTCCTGGTGGTTCCAAACTTCTTCCATTTACAGATAATGGAGGTGCTCATTGGGACATTCAAAGCTACAGAAAGGGCAGCCATTGGAAATTTTCATTCAACATTCCCACGGGCCATCCCACCGAATCTACACACCGGCCACCTCACCTGTATGCACTCAGCCCCCCCCCCCCCTCAATCCTATAAATATGCCAGCCCCCCTCACACCTATATATGAGCCCCTTCAAATTGGGAAGCGTTAGCAGTAAAGCGCTGCTCGTTTTAGCTGCGCTTTACTGGCGCTGTGCGGGTGGGAGCAGGGCGCTTTTAACCCCAAAGAAGGGGTTAACGGGTACAAGGCGCCCAAAAACCGCCACTGCCAAAGCTTCAGCAGTGCTGCCAATTGGTTTCAATTTCAGGGGCAGTGTAGGAGCAATGTATACACTGCACTCGCATTGCCCCAAAGATGCTGCTTGCAGAACTTTTGCTAACATCCTGCAAGCACACTACTCCAGTGTAAAAGCACTCAGGCATTCACACTGGGGAGGCATTTTCAGATGCTTTACATGTGCTATTTTTAGTGCTAAAACACCTGAAAAACACCTTCAGCATGAAAGGGGTCTATATGCCAGCCCCACCCCCCCCACACCTGTATATATGTCAGCCTCCCCCACACCTGTATATATATGCCAGCCCCCCCACATGTGTATATATGCCAGCCCCCCACACCTGTATATATGTCAACCCCACCCCCCACCTGTATATATGTCAGCCCCACCCCCCCTCACACCTGTATGTGTATGTGTGTATATATATATATATATATATATATATATAAAATCTCAGCCCCCACCTGTATATATGCCAGCCCCCTCACACCTGTATATATGTCAGCCTCACCCCACCTGTATATATGCCAGCCTCCCTCACACCTGTATATATGTCAGCCCCACCCCCCCACACCTGTATATATGTCAGCTCCCCCACACATATATATATGCCAGCCCACCTCACACCTGTATATATGTCAGCCCACCCTCCCCTTTTGTATATATATGTTAGCCCCACACATACACAAATGTGTAAACACACAAGCCTCTGGCCCCTCCCTGTACACAAACAGCCCCCTCCCTTTCTTTCACAGCCCCTACTTGTAAAGGAAATATTTCTACCTAGTCCCGGCTCGTTTTCACAAAGCTGACATGTTGCTGACACAGAGGAGCACAGTACAGGCAGCTTACACGAGGGGTGCACATGCACATAGTAGCCAGAGGTGGCAGTAAAGGGCTCGATGTCTGAGCTAAATGACACAGAGAGCAGCAGAAGCTGCAAGATTGTTTCTATAGTGCACAACATGGCTCCCCTTCACCCGTCCTGCCTCCTTCTGTCCCGGGTGGGCCCCTTACAGTTGTATTGGCTGTACCCCCCTGATGGCAGCCCTGGCTACAGGCATTTTTCTGTACCTTTCCCCAGATCTGTACCTCAATATACTCCTGTCTCGGAGGTCTACAGAAAATTCCTTGGACTTTATGGCTTGGTTTGTGCTCTGCCATGCACTGTTAACTGTTGGACCTTATATAGACAGGTGTGTGCCTTTCAAAATCATGTCCAATCAACTGAATTTACCATAGGTGGACTCCAGTCAAGTTGTAGAAACATCTCAAGGATGATCAGTGAAAACAGGATGCACCTGAGCTCAATTTTGAGCGTCATGATAAAAGCTGTGAATACTTATGTACATGTGATTTTTTTTCATTTTTTATTTTTTATAAATTTGCAGATTTCAAACAAACTTCTATCATGTTGTCATTATGGGGTATTGTTTGTAGAATTTTGAGGAAAATAATCTATTTTGGAATAAGGCTGTAACATAAAAAATATGGAAAAAGTGAAGTGCTGTGAATACTTTCCGGATGCACTGTGTGTGTGTGTGTATAATATATATATATATATATATATATATACAGTTGTGCTCATAAGTTTACATACCCTGGGCCATTTTTCAGAGAATATGAATGATGACACAAAAACATTTTTTTCACTCATGGTTGGGGTTTGGCTGAAGCCATTTATTATCGATCATCTTACCCCACGTATGTCCATGCTTCTGAGTTAGTGCCTGACGCCTGCTCCCACTTTCTGAATACTGGTAGGGACACCTGTTATCCTCCAGCTTTGAATAGGGCTCCAAGGCCACACGTGATCACACTGGTCATTTTAAATTTAAAATAGATTTTCAGTTAAGGCATAAACTGCTAATAAATCTATATAATATCGGGTTATGCATTTAGGTTTGCTTTTCTTGTAAGCTGTAATAATGCCTGTATTGGAAGTTCCAATTATTTTACTACTGGACAGCCAGATTTGCACTATGTGTAATGACAAATTATTGTCAAAAGAATATAGATGGAATCTGTTTCTTTCTGAAAAAGCATGTTATGGAACTTTTATGTTCATCTCAACACTGTTTTTGACAACAGAAAACGTGTGGCTTTGTGCTTTGTCTGGAGTTCTCCTTTTAACAGAGAAAAGCATTCATGCAAATAATTAAGGCTGGCCAGCCCCTATAATTGTAAATAGTCCCAAAAGGCTACAGTGCCAAAATTGAATGCTCTGGGATTTTTAAAGTCTGCAAACTAATTTGGCCATGGCTGTGATGCATTTTTCAGAGCAGAGTCTGGAGATTGGGAAGTTCGGCTCCTATTAAAAGGAGACTTCAGCAAACCTTGTTCACTGACAGTCAGGGTAATCTGCTTCATTTCCTAATAGTCTCTCTCAGGATCCAGAATAATGAGCCAAGTTCTATTTATCTTGATTAGGAACATGATTCCACAGTGTTTCCCTTACAAGGAACATGGCTGCTGGTAGAAAATCGTTGTTCTTTGAGAGCAAACTACTGGGAATAGGATTTAACAGTGATTTAAAGGATTGATGCAATTTAGGTCAAACAAAGCACAAAGGTGGCCCCTATTCTGAAATTTCCACAATGCATGTCATCTTTAAGATAGATGACTGAAGTGTCCAGAGAAAGCATTGGTGAAAGTTTTATTATACCATAGGCATCTCAGCTCATTCCAAAATAATGAGGTTCATATTTTCTGTAACGAGCACTGGAATGCATTCATATGCACATTGGTGCCTTAATTCAGTTCATCGAGGGCAAATGCTTCCCAATTCAAATTAAAATGATCCCTTTGTGAATAATATCAGAATTGTTTTGTCCACATTATAAAATAGATTGCTCTAAAGGTATTCTGAAAACAGATTTTTTTTTTTTGTAATATAATCTGTAACACGTGTTATCAACATTAAAAACATTATTATAGTATCAGCTTATATAAAGTATTGTACATGCATAAAGAATTTAACTATAGAACTGTAAAGTTCTGTAAATGTATTAAAAAAACAAAAACGGGGATCATGGGGCTTTGAATGAGGCGGGTCGATAGAGAACACATTAAAGAGAGTAAAAAGTAATAATTTATTAAACATTTCATAGTACAAAAAATGCATGAGATCGATGTCCAAATATTAGAGACATAAATACACCAGGTTGACATGTGACATTCATGTAATAGTACAGTTCATATTATGGAGGTTGAATGATATTCCCTATAAACGCATGATAGAGCTTAAGATAATGTATCCAAGCAACCGTGGGGCTCTACATGTTTTGTGGATCGCTAACTGTCCACTCTTCAGGAGCTTGATGCAAGGAGATCTACAAATGTAGATTATATTAAAATGCAAAAAATTTCAAATAAATATATTAATAAAAAAAAAAAAAAAAAAAGATAATCTTGTCACTTAAATGTCAGCTTAAGAAATAGTAGACCCGGGGCCGGGGGTGCCGGATATCAAAAACTACTATAACGCAATATTATTATCATGGGTGTTAGAATGGGTAAAAATGAATAAGGAAAAAAAGAGTTAAATTGGAAAACACGATTAGCAATGTAGCACTGGAGAAAATATGGATACCACCTAAGAAATAAGTGAAAATACACATGTAATAACAAAGAACATTTTGGCAATTTGGGATTTGATGCACATAAAGAAAAAATGGGAATTTCCCGTATTTATTGGCGTATAACACGCACCCCAAGTTTAGGAGGGAATTTTAAGGAAAAAAAACTTTTAGGAGGGAAGTTTAAGGAAAAAACTTACATTTAAATGCCCATCATTGCAGCCTTATCAGTGTCCATCTGCAGCCTTGTCCATCATTGCAGAATGATCAGTGTCCATCTGCAGCCTTGCCCAGTCTCATTGCAGCCTTGTCCAGTGTCATTGCAGCCTTAAACAGTATCATTGCAGCCTTGCTCATTTAAAATTAGCGCCGCTGAGATACACAGAGCCGGATGTCCTGTGTACTCGGCTCCTCTCGCAGTCCCGCCCAGTCCCACGCCTTGGCCTGGCTCCTATGATGGACATAACACAGGTCCAATGACGGGACTGGGCGTGACTGACAGGAGCCGAGCCTAGCCAAGTACACAGTACACTCGGCTATGTGTATTTCGGCGGCGCTCGCTCCTCTCAAAGAACAAAGCACAAAGAAGACGCACAACTAAAAGATATCATGTTGAAAGGTAAAATACACACATTACAGGATTTGAAACAAAAAAATTATTTAATGGTAATTGAGGAATGGTGGTACTCCCAGCTGAAACATTTTGTCATATTACTGCCTCTACCAGTAAAATCCGAGGAGGACCTACGGCTGTTATGGCATCAGGAACAAAGAGGGGGATCTCAAGGATCTATAAAGTGCTTGTGGGATTGAATGGACCGGAAATACCGTCATTCATAATAAAGTGGGAAGA